>NC_048301.1:61633059-61694356 GCF_013100865.1 Trachemys scripta elegans | reverse complement strand
AAAAAGAAGAACAGGAGTACTTGTGGCGCCTTAGAGACTAACAAATTTATTAGAGCATAAGCTTTCGTGGACTACAGCCCACTTCAGTCCACGAAAGCTTATGCTCTAATAAATTTGTTAGTCTCTAAGGTGCCACAAGTACTCCTGTTCTTTTTTCGTAATAGGGCGTTTCACCCTTTTGTGGTATAATTTTAATTAAATTAGGTACATTTCAAAATGAAATGTCATTTTGAAGCAAAGAATCAAAATGTTTTGACTTTTTCAGAATTTTCCCCTCTTTTTCGGTCTGAAACTATTAGCTGAATTTGACCCAACCCTTCATTTTTCAGCAAATAAACTGTCTGCTGATTTTTTTTTTTATTTTATTTTATTTTTTGCCAACTTCTACTCATATCCTCCAAGTACTGGGTAGAGAGAGAGACTGGTGACACACACATTCACCAGTAAGTTACAACATACTGGAGTTGGATGACAAGTAGTCATTAGAGACACATGACACCAAGCTGAGCATGACCAAAAGGGGACAGGGAGACATTTTTGTGTGTTTCTAGCATCTAACAACTGCAAATTCATTACATGTACAGTATGCACCTTGCACTTCTAACGCAATACAGACCCCACAATACAGCCAGCCTTGTTCTCCCTTTAAGCACCTTTGAAAGGAGAAAGCATGTCGCCAGTAATGAAGCATGCACTGCCAAACCCACGGGCACTGGCCCTTTTATCACTACTCTGAAAGCTCCATTCCACAGGCACTTTTCACTCTCTGCTATATTGTTACAGTCTTGTCTCACTCCCTGAAATCCTAAGGGATGCAACCCTAAACTCAATCCAGCCACTAGAAACTTCCAGTCCCCGTCCCTCGCTCCTTGCCCTATGTTAATAGGTAGAGCAGCACCCAATATCTTCAGCTAATCTCCACGCTGCCATTGGCAAAAGGAGTCTGTCCCAGGAGATTCACCTGCCTTGATCTGGGCAGACAGAACGTTTGGAAAACCCTTTCAATATGAGCTTAAGGAGACAACCAGTAACGAGGCAGGCTGATGCGAAGATGAATCAGTGGGGGAGAGCAAAAACCACATTTCTCCATTTAAGGGCAGTGCAGAGGCACAGTTAGGGTCTCTCTTTGGATATCCTATGGGCCAAAACCCTGTCAAAAAGGATACAGGATTTAATGAAACTCAAGTTTCTCCCCCCACACACATTGCCCATTTCCCATTCTACAGCAGCCATGCTTCTTCCCGGTCTGCAGTGGGATGGCCTGCAGACATGTACCTGTTTTAAACAATTTTCAGCACTTACCTCTCCAGTAACCAGGTACTTTCCATCAGGGGAGAAAGCAAGAGCTGTAATCGTCTTCCTAAAACATAGACAGGAGGACACTGTGAGGTGGTGCCTGGTATCTGGTTTCAGTTCAGTCTGTCATGACTGGAGAATGGAGAGGATGAGCAGATGTCCTGATATTATCAAGACAGTCACAATATTAGGGGATTTGTCTTATATAGGACCCTACTACCCCCTGCCCCATCCAGATTTTTCACCCTTGCTATCTGGTCACCCGAAGGCGGAGATGGGGTTGGGGGGGAAGGGGGAGGATGTGACTGGAAAGAGGCCCACAACATATGATGTAATAACTTGACAATGGTTTTGTTTCCCCATAGGTTGAACACGTGGATTCCCTGTAGCCTAAACCCCTTGCAGTGTGTCTGAGGCAAAGAAAGGGTTTCACAGCTATGGGCTTATGGTCCTCTGGCCCCTGCCTGCCAACTAGAGGACCAGGTGTCAGTCAGTCCTGCTCTAAACCAAGGCTACAACCTCAGGGAAAGAATAATGCAAGTCCCACGGAGTTCAAGTAAAACATCCTCCATGTCATTCCTTACAGCAGTTCCACATGGGAATGTAGAATTTATGAGCTTTTCCCTAGCTATCATTGCTACAACTTTCCCCACAGTAACTCATGTTAAGGAGGAGCTAGGGTTAAATTAGCAGGCAACTTCTCCCCACAGCCACTAGTCCCACACCAGTGAGTTTAGGACTCACTAGCTCTGGGCACCGTTATCCCCAGCAACTCTTATCGTTTGCTAGAGCCAGAAAGAGGACTCCAAATTCACCTCCCAAGTAATACAAGGCCAGCTGTCTGTGTATCTGAGTTTCACTCACCTGGAGCTGTTTAGAATATGGTGTTGCTTATTTTTCCTAGGGTTGAAGAGCACGACGACACACCTAGAAGAATAAAAAGAAGTTGACAGAACAGCCTGTGGGTATCATAACATGCTTTATCCCCTTGTCCTTGGCAGAAGAATGAACGACAGCCTGGCACATCTGTCCACCCCTACCCAGCTAGCTGGAAAACGCAAAGGGAGGTTGGGGGATAATCACACATCAATCCCCTGTGGAGTGCCATAAATAATCACCTTTCCAGGGGCTGAGAGCCCTGAATCTCTGACCACTCACAAGCTAGACAGAAAGAAAGGTGAGTTAGGAAAGTCTGTGTGCAGCCCGATGATTCCGTCCTCTCTCCCCAGACGTAAGAATGACCCTACATTCTGGGCACCAAAAAAGGATGTCTAGACCCGAGTGGGAAGGTAGGAAGCCAGGAAAGAGGGGTAGCTCTCAGAGAAAAGAGCTGGACATCTCCTCTCCAGTGACTTTCAGTATAGCTTTCCATCAACCGTATCCTGCCAGGCACTGCCATTAACAGTTCAGATTCTGCCCTTCCCGTACCCCTGCACCTTCAGCCAGGCCCTGAATGTCAGGACAATGACTGGGACTAGCTCAGTATGGACCCAGACAGGAATTATCTTTTGTGTGGTATGGCTCTTGCCTGTAGCACAGACAGGACAGAAAAGGCCTCCATTTGGGCCAAGAGGTCGTTAGCTAGTCAGAAAACAAGAGGCACAGTGCAAGAGCCCATTCGCTTTGGAGACCAATGAAAAAATAAATAGCTTCCTCTGGGGCTGTCTAGAAATCAGCCAGAGGAGGAACTCTAGAAACCGGGGTGGGCAAACTTTTTGGCCCAAGGGCCACATGTGGGTATGAAAATTGTATGGCAGGCCATGAATGCTCACGAAATTGGGGGTTGGGGTGCGGGAGGGGGTGAGGGCTCCGGCTGTGGGTGTGGACTCTGGGGTGGGGCCAGAAATGAGGAGTTCAGGGTGTGGAAGGGGAGGGGTGGGGCAGTGGGTTTGGGGGTGAGGGCTCTGACTGGGGATACAGACTCTGGGGTGGAGCTGGGAATGAGGGGTTGAGGGTTCAGAAGGATGCTCCTGGCTGGGATCAAGGGATTCGGAGGGCAGGAGGGGGATCAAGACTGGGGTAGAGGGTTGGGGTGTGGGAGAGGGTCAGGGGTACAGGCTCCAGGGTGCACTTACCTCAAGCAGCTCCCAGAAGCAGCAGCATGTCCCTCCCTCCGGCTCCTATGCAGCCAGGCGGCTTCGCGCGCTGATCTGTCCGCAGGTGCCACCTTTGCAGCTCCCATTGGCCATGGTTCCATGATAGGAACCAGAGGGGGGACATGCTGCTGCTTCTGGGAGCCACGCGGAACCACAGCATGCACAGAGCGGGGCAAGCCCCGGACCCCGCTCCCATGAGGGCCAGATTAAAACATCTGAAGGACCGGATGCGGCCCCCAGGCCGTAGTTTGCCCAACCCTGTTAGAAACAAACAGCTGTGAACTTCTCCCCATGGTAATCAATATAATCACCTCCACCACAAGCTTAAGGTCCACCATTTTGGAGGAGCAGGAAAAGGGAGATTTCCCCAAAATTACTGACAAAGCCAGGAATCTCACTCTTAGCATGCCACGATGACTCTGCTGCCACACAAGTCGGGTATGATCCAGAATACATTCTCTCCCCTTCCCCACCCTCCATCAGTGAAAACCCTATGGATCGTTTTCAACACAGGGCAGAAGAGAACGCATCTCTGCCAGGGCCCCATCACATAACATAGGGGCAAAGGAACCAACCCTGTGAAAACTCAGGGTCTCAGAAGTGAGAGACGTGCCACTGCCCAGGAAAGACGACAATTCTCAGCAACAAGATGATCCTCCCTCCCAACTGGTGAGCAAATTCACTCCTTGCATGGAACTGTACAATCAATGCCTTCAAAATAATTAGGGGGCTAGGGCACATGTCTTACAAGGAGAGTTTGAGGGAACTAGGCTTATTTAATCTGCAGAAGAGAAGAGTGAGGGGGCATTTGATAGCAGCCTTCAACTACCTGAAGGGGGGTTCCAAAGAGGATGGAGCTAGACTGTTCTCAGTGGTGGCAGATGACATAACAAGGAGTAATGATCTCAAGTTGCAGTGGGGGAGGTCTAGGTTGGATATTAGGAAAAAACTATTTCACTAGAAGGATGGTGAAGCATTAGAATGGGTTACCTAGGGAGGTGGTGGAATCTCCATCCTCAGAGGTTTTTAAGGCCCGGCTTGACAAAGCCCTGGCTGGGATGATTTAATTGGGGTTGGTCCTGCTTTGAGCAGGGGATTGGACTAGATGACCTTCTGAGGTCTCTTCCACCTCTAATCTTCTATGATTCTATGATTCGAAGAACTCAGACTCAGCAGGGCAGCTCCTGATAACTGCATTTCTCTCTTCCCCATATGAATACCCCTCACATAGGGCTGCAACATGAGGGGGACCCAGTTCAAGGGCTACAGGGACTTGCTGGAGATGGACAAAACAGGACTTGTGACATCCCTTGTCTTAGAGAGAGGAGTGACATTGACTTCTGACATGGAAATACATCGCTCCTACTGTCTCTTGGCAAAAGCACAAGCGGTGGCAGCTGTAGAAGAGGGAAACGGTTGGGAAAAGTTGGCATCCTCTACAGTGGCTAGGTATGACCGTGGCTCCTCTCCAGTATCTGAGGGTGCATCACAGCATGAAAAGAGTCCCCCTCCCCACAAACATGCAGGGAACACCTCCAAAGCTTCACTAGTTTTGCAGTGTTGCTACTTAGCTGTGCCACACCCTATAGCTTGCCCCTCCACTGCTGTTCCATTAGGATTTGGGGCAATACATGACTCAGGTTCAGAAAATCCCTGGTGTAGACAAGGCCTTCAGACAGAGCTGACTACACTAGTGCAAATCACAGCTTATATCCTGCCTATAACAGGGGTTTGCACCAGCGCATGACCAGCCATCCATGTCTGTCACTGGGGGAAATCCCTGGGGTAGATAAGGCCTACAAATTGGAGTAGGGAGCACGGTAACAAATGCTGAAGAGATATTGCTGTTTCATTATGAAGCCTACACTCTACAAATGCCACCAAAAGCCTCATCCAATAGAAAAGGCAGACGTTCTCACATATGAGCTTTTAAACAGAACTAATCAAGCCTCACTGTCACACCATTGGGCTCACGCAAGAAGAACTTTACAGGGGTGTCCTCCAATCTGTTCTCTTTTCAGTTACCTCAGCAGTGGTAAGGAATCTCCTGCCATGAGCTCGGTGCCAATTGGAAAAGCCTGCAGCCACAACATTTCTCCAGGCACTGGCATGTCGTAACAAACTCTTGTCCGACCCATGCCGTTGCCTCTCACTTGGTCTGACAGGGTTGCCCGCCAGGAGCAATACGAGTTATGAAACGGAATAGACACCATAGAGAGGCGCAGACACTCCAACACCTCAGGCCCAATACTGCTGACTGATGCTGTCGCACTCAGTTAACATCACTGCCTCATAGCAGACACCACCATAGGGCACTGAAGTTTTAACCTCCAATTCACCAGTTTACAAAAATCACCTTCCTTCATTAGAACTAGCGCGAGTTTCCACCCAATGTTTGCCCAAAAGGTAGGCTGGCTGCGTGCCTGCTGAATGTTCTAGCCATGCCCACGTAAAATACATCTGCTGTGCTGAACATACAGGCATTCAACAACATTTACCGGTATGTTAGTGGGGCAGTTCTAATGGTACAGGTAACCTGGTCATCCAGCAGTGAAAGTGTTTTTAAGAGGTTTAGTTAAGAGTAAAAAGCACAGAAGGATCTAATTTAGCATGACCAGTCACTCCAGTTTCAGATCTGATCTACTCTATTTTATTTCTGCAGGCTTCATGTGAAGAAGCAGGTGGTTTGTGATCCATTAACAATTCAGGGGAAGTTAAGCCCCTCAAATCATGAGCTATGAAATAGTACATTAGCAGATGGGAAAATCTGTGTAATCCTCAGCTTCCAGGCAATCAGAAAAAACAAAGAGAAATCCCACTATATGAAGCAAGGTAGGCCAAATGGACCAAAGTCGTCCCTTGTGCAACTCAGAAGAATTACACCCGGGAGAATTTTGGTCCATTAAATCTTCAAAAACCAGTATGGAGAATTGAGGGTAGATGCGATATCCAGGTAGAATAATTTCTGTGCAGCGGGTTTTTTAATATTAAGTTCGTGTTTTATGACTAGGGACATTTGCATAAAAACAGGACCTTTGGGTATGTCCACACTTCAATCACTACAGCAGCTGTTGTGCTTCAGCGTAGACACTACCTATATGCCAACAGGAGGGGTTTTCCCATTTGCACAGGTATTCCACCTCCCTGAGAGGCGGTAGCTAGGTGGACGGAAGATAGCACTTTCTACACCCTGGGTTAGGTCAGCATAGCTATGTCTGTCAGTGGTGCGTCCCTGAGAGACGCAGCTATGCCGATGTACATTACCAGTGTCGACCAGCCCTTTGTGCTCTCTCTCGAAGAAACCATCTACAAATTAAAGACATGCAAGAAGACGCAATGGTCTTCAAACCAAGCAGGCAAATCCATAAATAAAGCATTTCCTAGAATAGCTCAGCAAATGGGGAGGATCCTGGGTTTTGCTGGTATTTTTAACTTAAGCAACTGAACCCACAGTTACTTACAAACAAACTTAAGCCTTACACCTCCAGAGTTGGTTATTCCCAGGGCTTCTCTCTGCAGGACTTCCTGTCACTCCTTCTAGCTCTTTTCCCTCATCAAAGAGGCTCAAACTCCTGTGCTGAGGCTAATGAGTCCCACCACCATGCCAGCCTGCCAGGGGAAGTCAGCCAAATAGTTCCTGACCTTTACACAAGGCTGTAACACCTGACAACCAGTCACGAGCAGATTTTTAAAAAATAACTCTTAAATGTTATCCATGAAAATATACGAACACGTGCCACACCCACCCAAAAACACCACTGCCAGTTAACAAGGAACAAGACATATCCTGTTGCTACACTGCCAGAGGGCTGAATTTCACAGAAGTTACATTTCATGGCAGTCTTGTCACACTGTTCTAGTTTTATAAAGACTCCACCCAACTTTTAGGTTGTTTTAACCAATAGGATTGCAGTATGCAAATAAACTAAAGTTAATTATATGATGCATGCTACAAACACAAGACCGGGAGCCAGGAACTCCTGAATTCTAATCTGGCTCTCATTCTGAATCTCTCTGTGGCCTTGGGAACTTCTCTAGCCCTCTCTGTGCTAGATTGCTGCATCATTTCAAAGGGTAAAAGTTACAGTTAAAAGAATAAATTGTGCTAGCAAAGTTTAACTGTTCACTGTGGCCCCATTTACCGTCCTAGTTTCTGCCACCCAGTTCAGTCTGCGTCCACGCTGCAGTCCTGCCAACCCTTGGAGTGCAGTGCATTACAGTTTTGCTGAGGTCCATGTTCAACAGTGTCTGAAACAGCTTCCAAAGCAGGGTTTGTGGGAGAGCCTAGAAAGTACTGTGGGATTGTGCAATGTATTAGTAAAATATATTGCTCAAGTCAATATAGGAAAATAGAAATTGCTATACTGGGACAAATCACTGGTCCACCTAGTGCACTATCTTGTTTCTAACCCATACAAGACTACATGGGCATCATGAATCCGGAGATATATCATTCAAGTTTGCCCTAGTGAATTTTACTCTATCAACAGTTCACAACAAGCTTTATATGAACATTGTTTTTATTATTAAATACAGAAAAGCATCCATCTAACCTTCTGCATGTTTAGTTTTTGTAAGATTCTGTTTGTTCAGTGTTTTGTTACCAGAGGGTGGAAAAAATAGTGCTGATATTTTCACACTTGGAGCCCAATTCAGTTGGGCCAAGTACATCAAACCACCACTTTTTCTAGTGCCCTCATCAGTTTCTAAAGAAATTAAGCCTTGAAATTTAAAAAAAAAAAAAAAAAACTCTCAACCAATATATTTCTGAAGAAATCTTTCTAGGTGTGTCCCAATGAGAGCGTACAAATACAGACAAAACAAACAATAGTTCTGAAAGAGGCTTGCACTGTTTCCATGCAATAGAGTACTTACTCCGGTGTCTGATGAGAGTTTAAAAGGTCAACATTAACTAGTTCACTGCTGATCATTTTAGCAGAAGTATACAGCCACTCTGGGATTGTGGGCAGAGCTCACACAGATTAACTACGTCATATTTTCCTCCCAGTCAGAACCCTGTTTTGCTGTCAAAGACATTTATGAAACTATTCACTGCTGAGTGACAGGATTATTGCTGCCTAAGTGATGTCCTAGCCAATCTAGTATCTAGGTCCTTTATATACTGAAGCTATTGGCAACAACATGCTCTTGTAAACATTTTATTTCTAGGGGTACTGTGCCATACCCTCAACCCTGCATTACACCATCCTAGTGGCAACATGTAATCATGAACTGTGGCTTTAAAAAAAAGAAATCAGAAGTTGGCTTTGGAATCTCTGATGGATCTAGTGTTTCTTTGTGAAGCACTTGGAGATCGTCAGACAAAAGGCGTTATGTAGGTGCCTTGTTTTATTCCAAAGGAGCCCACGTGCAGAGTAGTAATTGGTTCTTGATGCAAGGGGGAGGCAATACATCTGTGTTACCATCAGGGGCAGCTCTATGTTTTTTGCCACCCCAACCACAGCAGTCAGGTGGCCTTCAGCGGCATGCCTACAGGGGGCCCACAGTCACGTGGATTCAGCGGCGTTTCTGCGGGTGAAATGCCGGTCCCGCGGCTTCGGCATACCCGCCGCCGAATTGCTGCCGAAACCACGGGACCGGCGGACCTCCCGCAGGCATGCCGCCGAAGGCCTCCTGACTGCCGCCCCCACAGCGATCGGCAGGCCGCCCCCCGCGGCTTGCCACCCCAGGCATGCGCTTGCTGCGCTGGTGCCTGGAGCCGCCCCTGGTTACCATCAGACCCTCCTCCCAGGCTCTTGCAGAGAAGTTGAACTTTCTCCAGCAGGGATGGCAGGGAGCCACTTTGGAGTAGCGGGTGTGTAAGTGGGAGACACTTTGGAGAGTTTTCCGGCAGCATGTGGCAGACAGGCCCCTTAGCACTGTGCACACGCCATGTGTGCTGGGGATCAGTGCAAGGAGGGTTAGCAGGAAACCTACAGAGAAGAAGCAAGCACTTCTGGCAAAGGGAAAAAACAAGGAGGCAGGTTCCCTAGGCTAAATTTAGGAGTGGAATGGAAAGGAATCAGACGTCAATATCACATTTACACACAGCATCTGACTCACTAAGTCACCAGCACTCCCCCCCCCCCCACACACACACACTTTCTTCTTCCTCTGCTCATACCAGTCCCGCTTCTTGCTCTTCTTCCCAAATCCCTGTCTCCCTCGGCATTTCACTTTCCCTCTCATTATCCTCATCTCTGTTCCCCTGACCCATCACTCTAGTCTCTGCTGCCCCTTCCCCCAACTCTCCCCCCCCTTCCCCAGTAAGCTAATAAAAAGCAGATTTTGTAAGAAGTCTGTTTTCTTCCTCCCTCCCTGCCCACCCCCACCCTCCCTAGGGGGTATGAAAAGATTAAAAGACAATTACGGAGTTTGTTTCCAAAGCTATTAATCAACTCTGCCTTGCTTTATCTCACAGGACAGATGACTAGAGGCAGAGTTCATGGGACAAGTTCCTCCCCAGTCCCTTTCAATCTTGGCCGTAAACTGAGGTGGCAGAGAAGAAAGCAAGCTCCCTTCGGAAACCATTCAAACCCTGGCTCATCCTGGCTCCTCTTTCTGAATATTACCCCCCTTGGGCCCTCGCACATTCCTGCAAGAGTAAATGAAGAGAACAAGTGGCCCCGTCAACTTCTCACTGGTCACTTCCATGACTTCTTGCTCATTCACTGCTCTTCCAGTCATGCCCATCTTCCCCTACCCCAACAAAGTAGAATAATTTTCTAATTCACAAAACACATCCCCAAGCCTTGATGAGAACCAAACCTTTTCACCCAGTGCTAGTTGTCAGGGGAATCTTGATCCGATTAAGATGGTGTCAGTAAAAGCTGGTGATAATTTTCCATGTGGCAACATTCCCTGCCAACAAGTTTCTTTAATTCACGGCCAATGCTGTGCGGGGGTTAGCTGTGATGGGACGTGTCAGTGGGGAGGATGTGCATGCACATCACATGTGAAATACCTATTCATCTATGTCAATGAAATGGATTTGGAGGGGAAGGGCAGATCTCTGGAGAGATTAAGACATGAGTGTCACAGCATGAGCACCATGAGCCCTGGAGCTCACTGCATCATATCACGGCCAGGGAGATTTGCTGGAGAATACCACCAGAATGGTTGCAGCCACAGAAGGGCTGCAGTTAGATTCATGCTGCACACTTCAGAGAGACCAAAATAGATTAGCAGGAAATGACAGCTAAGTAAGAAGCCCAGCACAAAACAAAGGGATTAATTGTCTTTTAAAAGTTGCTAAGCTCATAAATTGGAGATTACATGTTATTAAGCATGAGCACTGTGTGACCTAGGGCAGTAAGGCTCCCAGTGGGAATTTATTGTTTTAAAACAGGGGGGATAAAAATCAATGATAAAAAATTTTTTTTTTTGATTTTTTTTATTTAATTTGGATTTTTTTGATAAAATGCTTTTTGAGGAAAAAAACTTTCTAAAAGATAGTTTTAATTAAGATACATTATAGCTCAAAGGTATCTCATCATGGAATAGGGATTATAAATTCTATAGTATGAGACAATATATTCATGTAATGTTTAAGAAAAGTTTTGTAAATGAGTTCCAATAGTTCATGGATTAGGGACCCAATTTTATGGGAATTCCAGGGGCTTCTGTATAGATCATTTAGGTTAATCTTTCTATCTACCCAATGGGACTCAGTGATCAGTCTAGAAGATACCATCAGAGATGCTTAGTTTTGCAGTTCTCAAACTGTGGATTTGTGTATCCAGAGGTAACATGCTTGTTAACAACAAAAATGTTTTAAAATAAATAAATAATATAATATATAGAGGTGAGAAATAACAGATCTCAACTCTATTGTCCCTCTGCAAATTTCAGTACATAGAGTCAATCCCTTACCTCTCTCTAAAAGTGCAAAGTTTTAAAAAGTTCAATGAATAGAAGATGGTTGGGGGTGGAATAGATCTGGACAAGGAGAAGAAGTCTGGAGATAAATTGGAGAAGCGAGGAACATATGCTTATTTTGTTAAAATATTATATGTTTGCTGTTGAAGAAAAAAAATCCAGAATAAATAACGTTGTTGTTTTAGTTAAATAAAACAATTTAAAATGTCTGTCTGGTGATGTTCTCCTCCTAATACAGCATGGCAAGAAAATCCTACAAATATTAACGATTAACTTGTTGAATTGGAGATAGTTCATCTCCCTGTGACTTCATAAATATCTGCTTCAATTACCTTTGGTAAATGAAATAACCAAACAATCATTCATTTTCTGATATAGCTGTAAACTAATCTGAAAAGTTTTCAAAATAACTCACTGTTTAAAAATGTATAGTGTGTACCTTCTAAAAATGAAACCTACATCTATCTCTGAGTTGTGAAGAATATGTATTAAGGTTATAACAATCAACAAGAATGCACTTTTATGTAGAAATCCATGATTAAATCATGTCTTCCTGACTAGTGATTTAAATCAATTTGATTTAAATCAGATCCACCCTGTTTTAAAATCATGGATGGCATGCCAAAATGTGCAGGACAAAGAGCCAGAGAACATCAAAGAGCAGGCCCTGCTCCATCTTTGCCATATCTTCTGGTTGCTTCTCTCAATCTACCAGCATCATCTCAGCCTTGTCTGGACTGAGCTTCAGGCAGCTATCTCCCTCAGACACTGGACTAAGGCAGGTGAGGTAGAGATCTAGAGCTGGGAGTCTTCAGCACATTGCCAGCACCAAAGCTCGAACTCTCCTCACTAACTCTCCTGACAGTGCCTTCGACACATTGGCAGAAGGAGAAACCAAGATGGAAAGCTGTGGAACTCCACATAAGAATGCCATTGGGGAAGAGGGACAATTGCCCCAAACTCCCTTTGAGAATGCTCAGGGAAGAGCTGTGTGACCACAGAGTAGCACCATCCACTCTTGCTGCAGTCAACTGGTCTGCAGACTATTCCTTGTGACCAAGCATAATGAAAGTTCCACCATTCCTACTTGGAAAGGGAGAGTCCACCCATATCAGCCATTCTTGTCCCAAACAACTTGGGTCCACACGGGCAGAAGGGTTGCAATCAGAACTTCACTATGTATGGTCACAATATACATCCAACTGAAGGTGGCAAGCCCACCATCCCATCATTCCCAACATCGTAACCAGGCAATGCATGACTGAATACAGGAGATGTGCCCCACTGGGTGACATGACTTTTTAAACTTACATAAAACACTTTCTTTTTAGAAGCAGCCCCGGGAACCCCCTTCCCTTCTCCTCTAGGCACCTCAGATGACTGCCCCTCCAGCCTTTAAGGGACCCTCCTCAGCAATGCCCACACATGTACACCACCCCTCTCGCACCAGCCCTACCACTACAAAGAGCTTCTCTCAGCAGCCAGTCTCTATGGTAAAAGGAAAGCTGGAAGGAAAGAAAAAAGCACACTCTATAAAACTAGTTCCAAGGGAAGACAGAGCAGAGCTGATTTACCGGCCTTGCCAGGATAATCCCTGCAAAGCTAAGGGCTGTCTCTCCTCTTTCCACCCTCCCTGCCTCTGCAGAATCTCTATAGCTCATCCCCTGTCCCTGTGAGTTCAGATGTTTCCAGCACGGGGGTAATGGAGGAAGGGGCGGATTCTCCATGGTCTCTCTCTCTCTCTTCACCCACACTGGCAGGGGCACCATTTGAGGGGGGAAGCAGGATACCCTCCCACCCCCGAGTTTCATACAGGAGGTGTGCAAGCTCCCAGGTGGAGCTCTTGACTACAGCACAGTATTAGGCATTGTCTGCACTGGCAACTAAACAACAAAACGTTTGTCTTTCAGAGGTGTTAAAAAAAAAAAAAAAAACCTCCCAAAAGACAAAAGTTTTGCAGACAAGTGCCAGTGTGAACAGCGCTTTGTCAGTAGAAGCTCTCTCCTGCCGACAACACTAACGCCGCTCCTTGGGGGTGTAAATTTTTGTTGGCAGGAGAGCCAACAAACAGCGGCTACACTGCGCGCCTTTTAGCAGCACAGCTGTGGCGACACAGCCACGTCACTAAACGCTGCGTAGTACAGACCAGCAGTTCTCAACCAGGGGTCTGAGGACCCCTGGGGGGCCACAAGCAGTTTTCAGGGAGTCCGTCAAACAGGGCTGGCATTAGACTCACTGGGGCTCAGGGCAAAAAGCCAAAAGCCCAGCCACCCTGAGCCCCGCCACCCGGGCCTGAAGGTGAAGTCTGAGCAGCTTAGCTTCACGAGGCCCCCTGTGGTGTGGGCTCCAGGCAATTGCCCTGCTTGCTACCCCCGAATGTTGGCCCTGGCTTTTATATGCAGAAAAACAGCTGTTGTGGCACAGGTGAGCCATGGAGTTTTTATAGCATGTTGGGGAGGGGCTTCAGAAAGAAAAAGGCTGAGAACCCCTGGTGTAGACATAGTAAGTGAAATGTAAGTTCTGCAGAGATGTGCCCCAGTATTTTATTTACAAACAGAGGCAGGATGATTAAGATAAGAAAGGGTTGGTGATTAAATTAAGGATCTGGAAGTTTAGCCTGTAAAACAGGAATCCCTGGGGAAGTGGGCGGTTGGGAGGGAGGAGGGGTTGTTTTAGAGATAACACACGGGACTCAGAAAAAAATACAGCCAAGCCCTCTGAGCCAAGGTTACCTTCAGAAAAGGTGGAGATTTGGGGGCACAGGTGGAAAGAAGGGCCCAAAACCAAGGGAAGGGATAGCATTTATTCTTTATTCTGGCTCAAATCGCCCAGTGGATGAGGGAAAAGGGAACAATTTCTATTCCATTCACCCCACCTAAACTGGGGAGAGTCAGCAGAGTGCCATACTGTGGTCTGGCAGAGCAAGGAACATTTCACCAATGGGCAGGGATGCCATTTCAGATGGGGGAGGGCAACTTTAACCATGATTCCAGGGGCTACTTAGGCACCTGAAAACTAGTGGGGGGTTTTTCTTCCAGATAATAACTTAGAAATTAGCTGATAGGAGCACTGAATCTAATTTCTGTATTTTTTAAAAAAGAGAATTAAATAAATATTAGACCGACTCAGCTCTAATACTAACATGTTCTCACATCTTGTGTCAAGTCACTTAAGGGACACTGGTTAGGTTTAAAATTTTAATGTATATTCTTACTTTATTACTAACTCTTGAATACAAGAATTGAAACAATTGTAGAAAAATCTAGATTACTTTCTCTCACTTTTTGCAGTTCACCAAGCTTGGAACAGATCATTTAACTTGGGAAACATCCCCCTGTCAGTTTATACTGCACCTGCCTGGAATTCCAAGGGTGTTACCTCACTACAAATAGACTAGACACTGACCTTAAATAGGAGTGAAATTGACACTTTCAGGTCACTTTCACAGTATTGCCAATTCCAAATGTTCAAAAATCATGAATCGGTCTCACCAAAAAATCACGAGATTGGCTTTAAAATCATGAGATTATGTAAAAATAATAGATCTGTTGTTTTTTTTATTTGCTTTCTGCTTTTTGAGCCTTTAGGGTGTACTGGGGTCACATTTTGAAGCTTTGTCCACAGCCACAAAGGCTAGAACAGATGTCAGCAACCTTTCAGAAGTGGTGTGCTGAGTCTTCATTTATTCACTCTAATTTAAGGTTTCGTGTGCCAGTAATACATTTTAACATTTTTAAAAGGGCTCTTCCTATAAATCTATAATATATAACTAAACTATTGTTGTATGTAAAGTAAATAAAGTTTTTAAAATGTTTAAGAAGCTTCATTTAAAATTAAATTAAAATGCAGAGCCCCCTGGACAGGTGGCCAGGACCCGGGCAGTGTGAGTGCCACTGAAAATCACTTGCATTCTGACTTTGGAACGTGTGCCATAGGTTGCTTACCGCGGGGCTAGAAACTTCTTTTTTTTTTTTTAAGAATGAAGGCTGAAATCATTACATATCCACTTGACTCCAGGAGCTGGGGCTTTAATGAAAACAATAATTATCGTGAGACTCATGACAGTTGGCAACACTGCTTTTACTTCTATTTAAAGGTTAGTTACTTTCCAGAAGGATCTTAGACACAATACTACAGTGATTGAGTTGCAGTTCTCACGGGAGAATATTTAAAACCAAACACCAAGAAAATTCCACATTTTAAAGTTGAGAAAAAAATTGAGACTTCTGAGGTATACCAGGGTCACTGCAGTCAGGTAAGGAAAATAAACAGGTACAGGAGCTCTGGGCAGCTCTTCCTCTTGAAAGAAAGTTGGAGGGTCAAATCTTGTAGTTCTTAATTCAGTAAAATTTCTATTGCCATCAGTGCCTCCACTCAGATATAAACATGTGCTTTAACATGCCTTGTGTGGTCGCGGCGTCTCCCAGCGCTCTTAAAAAAAAAAAAAAACCACCACCTCAATGAGGGGCGTAGCTCCCAGGGCTGGGAGCACTGTTTACACTGGCGCTTTACAGCGCTGAAACTTGCTGCATTCAGGGGGGTGTTTTTTCACCCCCCTGAGTGAGAAAGTTACAGCGCTGTTAATTGCCAGTGTAGATAAGCCCAAACTCTCACAACCACTTGGCATTATTGTCTTCCAGCTCTGTTACCACGACAGCATTTGTTTATTATAGGGCTGGAAGGGAGACTCTCTCACATCTGAATATCCATTACCTGCTGGTTGTGGCCCAGAGGTCAGATGCGTAGCTGCATGTACTTAGAGAGAGCCTCTGATGGATGCATTTCATTAGGGACTGCTAAGAACTGCCAGTGGAAACCATTTGCAGTGCACAAAGGGAAGGTTTATTGGTCCTACAAAACCCAGGAACTATGCTACATATTCTTGAACACCATCTTCTAGGACTTTATCTATAGCTAGCTATTTACATATGTACAGATTTTAAACACTCCAGCAATGGGGTAATAGTAATTCTGATGGTCCTCTCCATGGGAAGTGTAGTTCTCAACCTGACTGAACTTTACAGGAACACCCAGGCATCTTTCATTTTTTTCAGACTCCTGGCTTTCCGCGACCACACAAGGCATGTTAAAGCACTTCCACGGCAACACTTTAGCATTGCCAGTGTAGACTAGCCCTTTCATAGCAATCACCCAAGGAGTAGTTTGAGATGCCAACAATACCCAAAGGGAGGAGCGGGGTGCTGTTTATAACCATAGCTTTAGGCACTGAGTTTGCCTGGATTAGGCATCATACATATGAAATAACACTTTTAAACTGCCTAGCTGTGAAAACCCCTAAGAGGATGAAGTGGAGACAGAGGCCACGTTCCCCATCCACCATTGAAGTTTCAAAGTCAGACAGGATAGACAGCCAGTGAAGAATCTCAGATAGCAGAGGTAGCCTCCCCAGACCTGAAGACCAGGGCCAGAGCTGGATTACCGCCTGGCCCTGGGACATACATAAGCACCAAAAAAACATTTAGGAAAACAGACTCAGATTCCACATTTTTCACAAAACAGATGCAGGAAAGAAATCAAGTCTAGACAGTTGCAAGGGCCTGTCTCCTGTATGGTCCATTGTACCCATTTGACATGAGACTAGTGAGGGGGAGGCTGGTACTGGAAATTGCCTTTCTAGCAGAGCTCCAAGATAGGTAGGCACCTTCTCCAGAAGGCAGAGGTCTGTACCAGGTTGGGGCTGTGTGGGATATGGATTAGGAGAGGTGGGGACCAGAGGGCAGAGAGAGAAAGAGAAAGGAGCTTGGATCCGAAGAAGTGGGCTGTAGTCCACGAAAGCTTATGCTCTAATAAATTTGTTAGTCTCTAAGGTGCCACAAGTACTCCTGTTCTTTTTTCTTTGAGCTTGGGGAAGGTACTGAAATTTAAGCCAATTTAGCAGCTGAGAGTCATTACAATTCACACCAAGCTGAAAACTTTATACACAAAGTTTTCAACATGGAAAACCACCTGGTTTTAATTCTAATGGCTCTTAGCTGCCTAATCATTTCAATCTGAATGCCTCCACCAGGGCACCCACCTCAAACCCCCTCTTCTCCCTTTAGAAGTCCCACTACTGTTCTTTCCCCCAGTCCTAGCCCCCCCATCTCCTGCAGACCTCCACCTGCAGAATAAAATGCTTCCCTGGTGGAGCTTGGAGCAACCACCCCATACTGCTTGCAAAATACCCCACCTCCGAAAGCACTGCCTGCTCCCCCAGAATCCAGCAGCACATAACTCTCAAATAGCCACCTGCCCTGTGGAACTGTTGAACCACACAAAGCAGACACGGAGACAGTGAAGTGTTAAGAGTTACATAAACCCAAATATGGAATTTTGTGGCAATCTATGGCTGCATAATTCCAGAGGACTCAGGACAATGAGCCTACACATACACGTGCACATAAAAACACCCTCCTGCCCAGAGGTGAAGGGAAAATATCAAACAATAAAACTTGCAGAAATGTGTTTTCAAAACTTAGTGCAACACTTACTCCCTCCCCACTTGAGGTACTACTTCAGAATACCCACTCACGGGGCCATTGCAAGGAAGGGCCACCGTTTGGGAGCCAGAGTGATGGACAACCAAAAGACTGGAAGAGTCAAGGCAAGAAGGACCACCCAAGTGTTCTGTGTTGGGAGGCTGAGCACCTTGCTTATAGAAGAGAAAACTGGGAGGGTAAGAAGGGGAGCCTCGGGCAGACCCGTACCGATTCAGATGCTGTTGAGAAGGAAGAAAGCGCCACTAGCAACAAACAGCAAGGATGTGACTGAAAGTCAAAGCCCTGACAAGCTCGGTGCCAAGACTCCCACACTCTGCCCTTTCTAGGAGGGTTCCTATAGAAATTCTAAGGGCTGTGGGTTGGATAGAGCATTGTGCTTTCGGATCGCTTGGAAATCTACTTGCCTCAATTCACTGACGATTTCACCCAGAGTTGAAATTATAATACACGCATCACACACAAGGTTAACAAGCCTCAGTCTTTACAGACCTACCAAGATACCCACTTCAGGGCCCTCGGAAGAGCACTTGGCTCCCAGCCCCACCACATCTTTCACAGCTATAGTGCAGCAAGCAGATGATCATCAGAATTTATGTTCTTAGCAGAACTGCTGGAAATGCAGTTTCAGGGAGAGAGACGCTCCAAAGGTGGCAGTACCCAGGTGAAGGAGTGAAGGAAGGAGAAAGTGAACAGAACCAGGGTGGATGATGTGGTGGAAGAGGGAAAAAAAGCAAAGGGAAAGACTAAAATTGGGGTAGAGGGTAGACAGTGGCAAGGGGATGGGGGTTACGAATAAACCCATGTTTAAAAAAAAAAAAAAAATCAGATCTACCATCCAGGGCCGGCTCCAGGCACCAGCTTACCAAGCAGGTGCTTGGGGCGGCCACTTCAGAGAGGGGCAGCACGTCCAGCTGTTCAGCGGCAATTCGGTGGTCCCTCACTCCTGCTCGGAGCGAAGGACCTCCCACCGAATTGCCACCGCAGATCGCGGCTTTTTTTGTTTGTTTTTGTCTTTTTGTTTGTTTGTTTGGCTGCTTGGGGTGGCCAAAACCCTGGAGCCGGCCTTGCTACCATCAGGCTGCAACCAAATTCAGAGCTCCCTGGGAGACAGAGTGACCTCTCCCCAAAGGGAACCACATGGAGTCCCAGCCACCCCTCTGAAGGGAGGCACAGAGTAGGCTCCCATTTTGCACATCTGGTTTGGGTTTCCGGTTAGCACTGCTCCTCCCTTATGAAGCAGGACAGGGTGGGTTTCTTATCACTCTGCACAGATCTGCAAGCTAGAGGAGTTTTCCCTGCACTGAAATCCCAAAGGAAAACATGTCCCAATTGTGAACAGCAACCCTATGCCTCTCCTGTTCCAACAGCAGGCATGGCCAGGGCATTGTGATTTATCAGCACGGGGACACAAGGGAGTGGGTTTCTATGCAAAATAGATCAACTGGGGTTTGGGGGAGGGGACATCTCATTGCAGGTGCCTCCATCCGTAATGATTTTACCACTAGCAAGCAGTGCAGTCAATATTAAACTGGCATCAATCAAAAGAAGACTTACAAAGAGGAGTACAATTTAATTCTCTCCCTAATTTAATCTAATTAACCCTCGCAGGGAAATGGCTAGGGAGGGAGTCCTGGCGTGGAGCCCCCTTCCTGCCTCAGTCTCCCTCCTCCCCTCCAAGAGCCTTCACTGCCAGAGTAATGAATGTATGTTGGCAGTCCCCTCTAGGATCCAATCACCCCCCTTTGTTCTTTAGTCCACACTCCGAAGCGGACAACGAAAGCCCCACTGCAGCAAAGAAACTAGAGCAGCCCTTCCCCCTGAATGCCTCGGTGAGCATTATTCCTGCAAGAGCTGTGCCCCAGCATCAGAGGCAGAGAGGATCAGCTTCCTCAAAAGCACAGAGCCACTGGCTAAGAACAGCCCATGGCTTCTGAGGAAGGGGAGGATCAGAAAGCAGCCCAGATGCAGTGACACTTTTGTGTATTATGGGATGAGCTGTGTCAGAAGCTCAGCTATCCAAGACACCAGCTTTTGACTTGTAGCGTGTGTACGTACCTGTCACATGCAGGCACACTTATGACAGAGTATAAATAAATTGCACAACTTCTTAGCACGTCTGTTAGCAACGGGGGCGTCCCAAAACATCCTGTTAACAGACATCCCCTTGTGGCAGCAAGGGAAAGCCCACTACCAACTTCAGTGCCAGATCTTCCAAGAAAAGGAGAGAGACTCTGTTGTTCACACCTGGTGGGGGAAATATTTGATTTGGGTTTTATGCATTAAGTTAAAAGCCTGCCATGGATGTGAATGTTGTAATGAGACATAGGGCTTGTTACGGGGTTCATAGGGAGGGTGGCAGCTCAGCTCACGCAGTTGGCATCTCCGAGTTTTATCCCAGACTTAGCCAGGTTTTTTCCTCTTCAGTCTTATGCAAGCTTAGAACTTGGCTCAAAAGCAAGTCACGTTGCTGCACCAGGCACTGGTTGCTAGGAGGCATAAATACCCAGAAGATGCCAAATTCTTCCCAGGTGGGGAGAAAAGGGCCATTACCTGTAAGCAGGCAGTTTAAGACATTCCTATTCAACTCCACCCCCGCTCACCTTTCCTTTCACAAGCAGCTAAAAAACCTTGGAGACTGCAGAGCATCAGCTGCCTTACTGAGAAAAGGCTTCTTGTTCCAAAAAAGCTGAGACAGTCCAAGCTTTGCAAATGCTGCTCTTCCAGTCAGAGGAAGGATATGCACACGGGCATGCAATCGCTTTCCAAATCTGCCAATGCTTCCTACCTGCACTGCTTCACTCCAGAGTCTAGTATCCTCATTAAACAAAACAACTGCGCTTGTTCTTTCACTGCCATCCATTTGTACAGATAATCAAATAAAGCAAAACAATACAGGTTGTTTGTGGGGGTGAGGAGGAGGATGGTATATAGTACCTTCCATTTAGTTCATTCATTCACTAAATCGGGTCAAAGCCTCAGGTAATAAATTATTTATGTTAAAAGTAATACAACTTCCCACCAAATTTTCAATCACTGGAAGCAGATGTGAGTGGACAGTCACTATTATTATTTACTTAATGACAAATTGGGGGTGGGAGGGTGGAGAATACAATAAGAGCCTAGGAATGACCCAAGTGATAATTAAAAAAAAGACCACAATAAAAGCTGTGCAAATTCTGACATTGTGATTGGCATAATATACATGACCACATGCTGTGTGAACGAAGATATTTACCCAGCTGGTCAAATGGAAACAATACCAAATGTTCATGAGGGAGCAAGTAGCAATCTCTATATTTCGGTCGCCTGTCACTTTCCACTATAGAAGATTCTTGTGACTTCTGTTTATTTTAGAGGGGTAGCCGTGTTAGTCTGTATCAGTAAAAACAACAAGGAGTCCTTGTGGCACCTTAGAGGCTAACAAATTTATTTGGGCATAAGCTTTCGTGGACTATAACCCACTTCATCAGATGCATAGAGTTGAAAATACAGTAGGCAGGTATAAATATACAGCACATGAAAAGATAGCTTCCGTGGGGCGGGCGGCGCTGGGGGGGGGGTTGTTTCTGCGGGAACGGGTGTTTCGGGGGAGCGGGGGGTTTCGGCCCTCAGCTGTTTTCTTTTGAGTAATATGGCCCTCGCTGCTTTATGAGTTGTGCAGGCCTGGTTTAAAGAATATTGTTTAGGGTACAAAGTCAAGCACTCGGGAAATTCAGAAATCAAGTTGCCTGTACAACCTTGATTTAGCCCCCTGGTGCATATACATTATGAGACAGTCTTTACATGATCACATACTATTTTTTCCACAAGACCCCTGCCTCCTTCAGCACATAGGATGGATACACCAGGAGGGCAAACAGATTGTACTGGAAACTGTAAGTCTGGCATTTCCTAACTTTTGACTGCATCCTAAATAGTTTTTATCCATAGTTTCAATGAAAGTGATAGGAATTAGCTGAACTGAAAGAAGAGAAAGGCACTTAAGTGTAATGTGCCCTCAGGTACCATGAACAATGTAGTTACACTGAAGTGTGTAGTGTGAATGTAGCCTCCTTGGCAGTGTGATATTGTTGCCTACTATGCAGAGGACACTCCAAGTTGTTGCATCTAGATGTGGGAATGTGTATGCTTTCCCAGTGCCTAACAGAGATGAGGAGGAGGATGGAAGTGAACCTGCAAAGGCTCACTCCAAATACGATATAAGTGAGGTAGAGGAAGCATTTGGGGGAAGTATGCTGGCACAACATGCCTTCTACTCGGAGTGGGAGGGGGGCCCATTCAAGTGTGCCACACACCTTGCAGTTTCGGGGAAGGAGCCACATCAGAACTATTGCTACTGCTGGATTCTCAGACAGTAACCATGGGACGGAGTGCCTTTTTTCATCTATGTTTGGCCTGAGGCTGCAACAGTCCCTCTTTGATGAAGGCCTCACAACAGCGATCCACGCCTTTATAACCTCAGGCTGGATTACTGCATGCTACCTTTGAAAACTATCCAGAAGCTCCAGGTAGCACAGAATACAGCAGCTTGTCTCAAGTGGGGTGGGGCACTGGGAGTTCCAAATACCAGTGCTCTACGCTCTGCCCTGACTAGCTTTTCACTTCTGTATGCAGTTCCAGGCGTAAAGCCCTACATGCTCTGAAACCCAGTCACCCACGAGATTCATCTCTGTCCCATCATAGCAGTCATGTTCCACGCCACTGCCCATACTCTTTCTTTCTAGGGTAAACGGCTCCATACAGCCAGTGGCAGCGAATTCTCAGTGAAGAGCTCATGCTCCCTCCAGCAGCGTGACAACACCTAGGTTCCAGAAGCTTCAGTGTACAGTGCAAAGAACAACCTCTTTGGTCAAGCTCTGACGTCTGTTTAGTTTACTAAGTGGTTTGATTTTTCCTCCCTTTTCTGTTGTGTGGTAGGGGGGTTGTTCTGGCCTTTAAATTGCAATGATGATTCCCCATGCTTTTGTAATTTAGTGCTTGGCTTAACTACACATTTTTAAAATAAAGCAGTCCTTCAGAAGTGAAAAAGGGACACCCGACAATGGGAGATTAAAATCAGATTCTGTTTTTCCATCAAAGACTGGAATCCATTCTCCTACTGACAGTCAAAGTGATGAGTTCTTCCAGCAGCATTAAGTGGTGAATCCCATTGCTTCTTTCACATCTGCGCTTCTTAAACTCTGCACTGAATGAGACAACAGTTGAAGTGGACCAATTCACAGTGGGTCAGCAAAGCAGTACTTCTTTCTGGAGGGCTGCCTTACGGCGATACAGAATCTAAGCTTCAATTTTAAAAATAAAATGAGTGTAGTAACTCAGGCTGTGAAGACAATGCTAAAAATAGGAACGAAGCATAAACCCACGCAGAAACATCTGCACGCATCTGCAAACAGGCTGAAACAATAGCTCAGAGAAGTGTGAAAATGTCCCTGGTTGGTTCAAGGAGGTCTAACGAGACAACCACTCACTGCTAGCATGCCTCCTTGTGTCTAGGTCAGGGAAGGCAGCTCTCACTCTGTCAGATGCCCCCTTACTCCTTCCTCGCTCTACAATAATCTCTCTTCTGGTCACTTGACCCTCTGACCAGATCACCATTTAGTCCACCCCTTTTGGGATCACAACATTCATCAAGACAACTGCCCAAATGGCATCTCCAGACGGTTTTAAGCCCCAGCTTGGGCTCTGTGCCATTATCCCCAGGGCTGGCAAGGGAACCCAGGGCCCCCACTACACCAAGTTCCAGACTAGGCACCCTATAACCAGCAATCCAAGTCCTCAGTCCCTGTTGCTAAAAATTTCCCTGGGGTCCTTATCTTCTCTTTCCTGCTTCTGGGTTCACCACTGGAGCTTAGTCTACTCCCCTTGGCTACTTTGCCCCTCCTACCCTCTTACCAAACTCTTTGCTCCAGGACAGGATCTAGGGCTTACACTCCCCCTGAACTTGTCCCTAATGGCCTCCCTCATCCCAGGGAGTGCCTGCAGCCGCTTCCCCTGCAACCTCTTTCTGCTCTCAGCTTCTTGGCTTTATAATACTGGCCCAGCCCTTCCCAAGCTGGGCTTCACTCTCAGTTACCCCTGGTTCTCCTTCTCTCAGGTGATGTCAGGTGACCTAATTGGCCTCTCAGACCCTCATTAATCCTATCAAGGCTGGTGTGGGGGACACACCCCATCACAAGGTCACTAATCAGAAGTCTAATGATGGCAAATTAAAACGTCAAGATTCTTAACTATTTCTCTGGAATTATCATATTATAAAGATCTATTGTGAGTCGAGACCCCTTCTGATATCCCAAGTGGGTCAAGCTCGGCTAATGGGCAGAACTAGAGAGAGTACTACCCGCTCCCCGCCCCTGGGCAGAGTAGAGGACGGGAAAGCAGACCAAGGCAATTTACTGTGAGTTCCTTTTCCTTCAGCATGAATACACTCCTCTCTCTCCACTGTCTGTCTAAAATGGGTGGGGGAGGGGAACTGAGGAGGTGGAAAACAAAAATTCCAGCTTCATTCCAACAGATCTATTTTTCCAGGGAGGAGTTTGGCCATTTTTCATCATCTTCTTGGCCAGAATCAGACTATGAAACCTTGGGTTGTTGCTTTTTGGCACAGAAAACAAACAAAAAGTTGAATCCCAAGCCCACCTGCAGAAATGTCTTTTTTTTTTCCAAAATGCATTAGTAGTCTGAACGAAGGGGCCTCCTCATCTATTAGCCCAACCCCTCCATGGTGGCAGCTGAGTCTCCCCAGATGGTGTCTAAGAGCACAACATCCCAAAGCAGGGGATTATTTCACAGCAGACCAGAGTCCCTGCAGGTGGGTCTAACCACTCCAGAGAAGTCAATCCTCTTCAAGGGAAGAGGATGAAAGCTGTCTCTACTGTGATTGGCGTTCCCTTGAATATCTGAGGGCGGGGTTGTTGCCATCTTGGAATGCATTCCTACTCAGGTCTTTACAGGCCACCATGTTCTGCTCAGAAAGGAATCTTAAAACCTAAGGCCAAGTACTGCCTGTCTCAGGAGCTTGGGCACAGAACAACTGGAGATGTCAGCCCCTGAAGAACTGCTGGCAGCACACAGGCTACATATCAGGAGAATTCCTGCACCTTTGAGGACACCCTAGTTCTGTTTGAGACCTTGAGTCCAATTCTCCCTTACCGTGCACTTTGTGTCGTCATTTCCACCAGTGCAAAATGCTCCCACATCAGAATGGTGGCATTTTGCACATGTGTAAAGGACTACACAAAGTGCAGGGCCAGAGAGAATCAGGCCCTTTGTTTGTGCCTAAGGTATTTCTAAGGCTCCTCTCAGTGTGTTGTCTAAACTCAACAATCAAGCACTGTTGAGGGAAACTATCCTCAAGGGGGACAGGAAGGCTGGTCACCTCATAGTTTGGGGTTTAAATGGTCTGTTTCCAGACTATGCATCCAAACCGGGGAGACGATACAACAAATGTTGGGATGTCAGAAATAGCTATGGGTTATGACACATGCCCCAGTGTGTCTGGCCTTATTGCTAGCTGATTTGGGTGAATGGGAGCATATATTCAGAAATACAGAGATGCCTCAAGTCTGATCTTCCCGGAGCACCCCTCGAGAGAGGATAAAGATAGTTCAGTATCCAAACCCGTTTAGGCAGACAGGCCAAGGATTAACTGCTAACTAGTTTACCGATTAATGCCAACTGTGATGGCAGTGTGCATTGTGCACATTTGTCCATTGGAAGCCACCAACTCTACTCAGACCCCTGTACAGCTATCACTACAAACCTGGACCAAATTTGAACTGGGGGCATGAAGTCTCCCTAACCAATCACCAATCAATGATGGGATCTGCCCTGTCTGGATTACATCTTGTTAGTGTTCTACTGTCACTCCATCCATTTCCTCTCCAAAAATCTCTGTACTGGCAATGCCAGAGTCTCCCCAGCAAGGTTATGCAATAGTTACCTTTGATTTGGTTAAAGGGCATTTTTTCCTGTATGACTGATTCTCTACTATGTGTTGCTTGTTGTACAATTATCTATAGATCAGGGAAAATCATGGTTAAACTATTCCAAGGGTTTCCAGATGGCGATCACTGGGAACTGCTCAGCCTTACAGGCCTGTCTATATGCAACTCAGAGAGGAATTTGGGAGCAAACCAATAACCACTGCTGAGAAAAAAAAAAAAAAAAAAAACACTTCACTCTTTCAGCTTCCAGTGGGATTTACCACTCAGTCATTTGAGACAGCTCCACACGTGCTGAGCAGATTTCTGGCTGGAGAAACGCTGACTGTGGCTGATTCACTCACCCTCCCTCCCCTTAGGAAGATGACAGCAGTCTGTGTCACAGCTGTTGGTTTATAAGCTGTCAGTCACCTCTCTGGATTAGTGGGAAGCAGAACTTGCATGGCCATGACCCAGGAGGGTTGTCCAAGTTCAGGAGGTTTGCACAGAGTAATCCACGCCAAGCAAGAAGGAGAGAGATTTTGCCCGGCTCACTCCTTGCACAGCCCAGTCTGGCATGTGAGTTTATCTAGCGAGAAAATCCTGCACCATCGGAGTCCAATGTGCCTGGAGCAGCAGTGACAAAATGAAATTTGACCCAGGAGGGCACATGGCATCCCATTGCTAACTATGGGACACCAGCTCCCACCTCCAAGGAGTAACTGTCATGCAATAGAATTCTAAGGTGAAAAAGCTGAAACCAAAGAAGCTTTGCTCCTATCCAAACAGCTTTTGCCAAAAAGAAGCAGCAGCGAAGTCTTAATATTTTTCTCTTATCTTAAATCTTTAATCACGTGACACCCTCATTTATTCCTTCCCCATCTGTGAACACAGAATCATGGAAATGTTGGTCTAGAATGGACCTCGAGACCCTCTGCACAGAGGCAGGACCAAGTAAACCTAGACCATCCCTGTGAGGTGTTTGTCTAATCTGTTCTGAAAAACCAATGATGGGATTCCACAACCTCCCATGGTAACCTGTTCCCATGCTTAACTATCCTTATAGTTAGAAAGGTTTCAGAGTAGCAGCCGTGTTAGTCTGTATCCGCAAAAAGAAGAACAGGAGTACTTGTGGCACCTTAGAGACTAACAAATTTATTAGAGCATAAGCTTTTGTGGACTACAGCCCACTTCTTCGGATGCATATGCTCTAATAAATTTGTTAGTCTCTAAGGTGCCACAAGTACTCCTGTTCTTCTTTTTATAGTTAGAAAGTGTTTCTTAACATCCAATTCAAATCTTCCTTGCTGCAGATTAAGCCCATTGTTTCTTGTCCTACTTTCAGTGGACATGGAGAATAGCTGATCATCATCCTCTTTGTGACAGCCCTTAACACATTTGAAGACTTATCAGATCCTCCACTCAGTCTTCTTTTCTCCAGACTAAATATGCCCAATTTTTTTTTAACCTTTTCTCATAGATCAGGTTTTCTAAACCTTGTAACGTTTTTGTTGCTCTTCCCTGGACTCTCTCCAGTGTGCCCACATCTTTTTCCTGAAGTGTGGTACCCAAAACCAGACATAGTACTTCAGCTGAGCCCTCACCAATGCCGACCAGGAACAGGACAATTAACTCCCATGTCATACATAAAATACTTCTGTTAATTGCAATTGCATCACATTGCTGGCTCATATTCCATTTATGATCCACTATAATCCCTAGATCCTTTTCACCAACTGACTGCCTACCAGGTTATTCTCCAATTTGTAGTTGTGCATTTGATTTTTCCTTCTTAAGTGTAGTATTTTGTACATGTCTTTATTGAAGTTCATTTTGTTGATTTCAGACCAATTCTACAATTTATCAAGATCATTTTGAATTCTAATCCTTTCCTCCAAAGTGACTGCAACTCCTCCCATCTTGGTGTCATCCGCAAATTTTATAAGCTTACTCTCCATTCCATTATTCAAGTCGTTAAGGAAAATATTGATTAGTGTTGGACCCAAGACAGACCTATGCAGGATCCGACTAGACACGTCCTCCCAGTTCAACAAGGAACCATTGATAACTACTCTGAGCATCGTTTTTCAACCAGTTGTGCACTCACCATATAGTAATTTAATCTAGACCACATAATCTCATAAGCAAACTAGGGTAGTCATGTGGGACTGTGTCAAAAGCCTTACTAAAAATCACTATCATATCTACTGCTTCCCCACTATCCCTAGGCCAGTAACCCTGTCAAAGAAGGAAATTAGATTGGTCTGGCATGATTTGTTATTGACAAATCCATGTTAGCTATTCCTTATAAATCTATTGTCCTCTAGGTGCTTACAAACTGATTGACTGATAATTTGTTCTAGTATCTTTCCAAAAATTTAAGTTAGGCTTCCCCTTTCCTGCTCAAGTGGACCCTCTCTCTCCCCAGCAGGCCTCCTTCCTGGAATAGCATCCCATGGTGGAGGAAACCAAAGCTTTCCTGTCAATGCCATCTGTGCAGCCATGCATTCATCTCCAGGATGTATCCGTCACTGCTTGCGCCCCTTCCCTCAGTTGAGAGGATGGACGAGACCACCACCTACACCTCTGATGCCTTCAGCTTCCCTCCCAGAGCCCTGAGGTCACTACCGATATGCTCAGGATGATACCAGACAGTGTCATTAATGCCCGTGTGGATGAGACACATGGGGTAGTGGACAGAAGGACAAATGAGCCTCGACAATATTTCTGAAATGCCTTGGATGTGGGTTCCAGTCAGGCAACACCTCCCAGGACATCAGGTTAGGTCAGCAGATGAATGTCTCTGTCCTCCTCAGAGAGAGCCCCGACCACCACCACCATCACCCTATGTCTCCTTCTTTTGGGTGTGCTGGCTGTGAGTCTCCCAGCCTTGCAGGCAGGTGCCTCCTCTTCCTCAGCCACTGGGGTCTCCTCCACACCCCAGTGTGCTAGTACAACATACTGGTTCTTGACCTTGATGGATGGGGACCTGGGAGGGCATGTGATTCATTGTCTAGTGACCACCTCAGGCAGCAACCAGTCTCCTGCGCACAGATCAGCCAGTTCTCCTTCTTCCTGGTGCTGCCATAGTCATCTGTAGTTGGCTAGCATCCTCCATCCCGGACATCTTCATGTACACATCCTGTCAATGAAGTCCTCACACTCCCAGATGCTACGCCAAAGAGCCACCTCCTCCTGCAGCTCTCTTACCTGCTTCCTGAAGGATTCCACCTATGGCACCTCCCACACCAGGTGGTTACACCTACCTGGCTTTCTTCAGCAGAGACATGCAGGCCACATTCCCAGCAAGTCAAGACCAGGTAGAAGCCTCTGGGGGCAGGATCCCTGTTTGGCCAGGGTCCCACCCCGGTGCAGGCAGAGGAAGAACAAGCAGTGCTGTTGGTGACGTTTCATTTTCCTCCCACTACACGTTCATCCTTGCAGAGTATCTATAAGCTAAAACCTTATCTCCCTGCCTTTCTCTGCTGGCAAACTCCATTAGTCTCCCTGCTGCTCCTGCCACTGGGCGCCGAGGAACCTGAGTAATTCGGCATCTGCACAGCTTCCAAATGAGGTTTCTGGATCATTTGTTTAGTGAATTTAGTGCACGTGCATCTCACAAACCAAGGGACTATGTCTGCATTAGCTAAGACAGATTCTGTGAAAGCTCCCAGGGTAACTCATTCAATACACCTTGATAGTAATTCACTGTTCCAGTCCTGCATCTTTTCTTGAACAGAAGCTGCCAAGCATACAGAGCTACACTTGGTGGTTGTTTTTTTTACTCTTTTGGGTCGGGAGGATGGTAGATGTGAGAAAATGTCCAAATTGAGAACCGCTAACTCATTACACTTGTTACTCAATACAGCTTTGAACTCAGCTTCCCCAAAGAGACAGTGAATGTGTTAACCCATGTGCCACTCACCTTTGTCACAGCAGCAGCCAGTTGGTAATAGGAGCTAATAGGAAAGATTAGATCATAGCAGTGCTTCTTACTTATTAGGAGACAGTGTTTAAAAGCCACAGTGATTGAAAAGCACAGCACTTTACTACCCTCTGCCACAAGCTACCCTGGGCAAAACACAAGCCTACCAGAGTGCTGTGCACGCTCCCTGGCAGCTTGGCTGCTCCCTGGAGCAGGTAACTGAGTTGTCTGAATGGAGCAGAGGTTCATGAGTGACTGAGCCAAGAAGAGGGGTCAAAAGTGGATTTTAAAAAAGGAGCAGTAAAGCGAGTCACTCAGTCACGCAGCCCTACAAGCTTTTGAAAACAAAACACCAACAAGCCGACTCAAGTCATCGGAGCATCTGGCTTGGAATTCAAACGGACAGATATATTTTCTCCCTTTCAAAACATTTTTTTTTTTTTTTTTTACACTAGTCATCAGTAATCTCGGAGGATTTTCTTAGCTTTGTTTCCCTTCTTGTTTCCAGGAGACAGAACCACAGCGAGCTACTGCGAAAAGAGAAGCCAGAATGAAAGAGGGGCAGAGGAAACTGACAAACCAAAAGGGGGACCAAAAAACAGGGTCTTGCCTGCCAAAAAAAATCCAACAAGTTTTCCCCTTTAAGCTGACAATGCCACTCACCATACGACAAACCACGCAGACATTGGTCAAGTTAAATTAGTCCGGGCTTATTTCACTCACACGCTTGTCAGCACAAGAACAGGAAGACAAGGGTGGCAGATGAGAGACCTTCCAAGAAACAAGATAAGTACATCCTCCATCTTATATTCATGCCTCCCCAAGCAAGACCATTACCAAAGGGTTGTCCTAGAATATCTGCCACCTTCAGTGCATTTAGCCCATACACACAGGCCCCTGGAATGGAATGACAACATCCCACCTAACAAGAGCCAGACCAGAAAGAAAGCAAACTTGTGGACTATGGGCTAGAAGGCTCAGTGGTGAGTTAAGGAGGCTCAGTAGGGTCTGGGATGGGTTAAGGCAAAAGACTAAGGATTCAGATTCCACAGTGAGAAGGACCTGCAGGCAGGCAAAGGAAGGGGAGCAAATGGCAGGGCAGAACACAGCTGACCGATGCAGCAGACCTGGTGGGGCGGGTTGGGCTTCCTCTTTCAGGAGGAAGGTCAAGGATTCAGCAGTCCGTTCTGGTCAGAATTGGAATAAGTGTGGTGCTTCCAATGTGTTCCCTAGGGAAAGCACAAAGCTGCTACATAATTGGTCCCTTCGGGTAGGCCACATTGGAAGAGTAGGGGATTTGCATCTCGGGCCTGGGATACATCAGCACATTTGTACAGTGTTGAGTACATCACTGGAATATCTGGAGTGCACATGAGTGCATATTGGAGGTGCAAACCAGCTGCCTTATGTATGGCTCTAGCTAGTGAAATCAATGTCAATTTGAAAAGCAATAACATTTGGCAAATTCAAACAAACAAAAATAAGATCAAGATAGTGATGCCAGGCTCTCTGCAAACCGCCCAGAAGGGAGAAATCCACTGGGAATGAGAATGGAAAGTAGTAACAAAACAAACTAAACTTGCAGTCCAATTAGGTCTGCAGACTAGCCCTCTTGTGTGTTTTGAACCCATAACAAGCACTAGGGCAAACTAAGCACAAAAGATTGTCTTGACAGCCCCAAATCACATAAGCATCACAAAACAGCCAAGCCATGGCGTACAAACAGTGATGCAAATAAACCATTCACGTTGCTAAAACACAGCTGGCATAGGCCATGCATTTCTTGCTAAGGACCTCTGGTGTTACCATAGTAAGAACAAGGAGTCCCATGCAAAGGTCTAAAGAACTGAATAACTTTTTAATTACCCAGAATAATCCCCATGTGTCTTTACATGTCTGATAGCACTGAGTAGGCTGATTCTTGGCATGCATGAGCTTCTCACAGGAGAGCACTAGTAACAAAATTAGTTTATTTTAAGCTGGAGAAGAGCCAAAAAAACCCCAAGCTTGCTCTCTCTCTCTCTCTCTCATCTCCCCTCCTCAAATCCCAATGTATCCAGTGTTAGAAAACATTAGGGGGAGATAATATACATTGGTTCTGTGGGTTTAAAGGTGAAGGACACAGATCTGTACTTGGATGCAGATCTCAAACTGCAGTCAGTTTAAACAAAAGCATTTTTTAAATGAAGTAAAGAGATAGCACAAGAATTAAACAGGTTCCAGAGCAACCCCAGGACTTCTGCATCACAAGATGGCCTTCACACCATGAGAAGGCAGGCAATTTATGTTTACTCAGCTGCTTTTGTCCTCAGGCCTGCCTCTCACACCCAAGCAAAGGTCCTATGAAACCTCTTTTGCCTTATTATTTTTATAGCAGCATACGTTTACAAGGCATTTTACAGTAGATAATAAGCACTAAACACAGAATGGAATCCCAGTCCCCAAGGGCTCCCAGCCTTAAAGGGCATGAACGACAGTACAGCACAGAACAAATGGAGCAGTAGTGGTCATCACAGCCAGGAGGAGGCTTCAGTGGAACAGATGGATCTTATCTAGCAGAGACTGGTTCCCCAGCACACCTAGCTCTTGAAGGGCCCATACAATATATTTATAGTAGGAGTTCAGATTTTTATGTATCATACAAATTACACTTCTACTCCCCCATACCCAAAACTTAAAAATGCACTTGCCAATGGCACACAGGAAACTCTTGTGAGAAGGCAAGAATAGGAGAGAGCAAAATTTCGGGTGAGGTCCATTGCCTCCATCTATTACTTTAAGCAACAGTGACAGAAAGAGGACTCTTAAATTTCATTGACTTGCATCTTGCATGCTCCTACATGCCATCTACAATTGCTGTCCCAAGTTCCTCCTTCCAGCTCCACTCTGGGTCCCCTCATCTGACTTAGACCCTCTTCTCTCCACACAAATTGTTCTCACCAAAGTCTCCAATTGCAACTTTCTGGCTAAATCTCAGGCCTCATCCTCCTTGGTACTTCTGTTACATTTGACAACGTTCATCATGTCCTTCTTGAAATGTTTTCCTCACTTGGCTTTCATGACTCCATCCACTTCAGGGTCTTTTTCTGTTTCTGAGGCACAAGTTTCTAGATACTGCTATCTCAGCAAGCCAAACAGGCAGTTGCCTACCAAAGAAGGCTATTTGGGCATGTCAGAGGTCATCTACATCTTCACACAAAACACAGCTAATCTGCAGCTAATGTAGAACTCTGGCAAACGGAGGTTAGAGGTATTAGAAATGTGTGGGATGGTTATCAAAATATGGGCTAAAATTTCAACAGAGACAGGGATTTGGTAACTAGAGCTTTGTCTTGATGGGTCACCTTTACAGCAGAGTAGCCACTCAAATTAGAAAATACTAAGTATTCTATGTTCCCAGATCATAACATTCAGGGAAATCCTCTGCTGATTTTGTCTGCCATTGCTCTACTCCAGAGTACAGCCATTATAAAATGGGTAAGATCAATATAACTAATGCTAGGAGTCAGAACGTAACCATCCCGATTCCTCAGTCTCAGTAACAATTACCGTATTCCATTTAAAAAACAACAGAGTTATTATATAATTATATAATGCCTGCATCTGTAGCTTTCACTCTATGCATCCGAAGAAGTGAGGTTTTTACTCACGAAAGCTTATGCCCAAATAAATCTGTTAGTCTTTAAGGTGCCACCAGACTCTTTGTTGTTTTTGTAGATACAGACTAACACGGCTACCCCCTGATACGTATTCCATTTAAATGTACTGACTCTCTCATGGCCAGTAAGACCAGATAAAAGCTGCTTTATTGGGTAAATATTCATAAACAAAAAAGGCCAACCCAATGCTCTGGGGGCAGTGTGCTTCCCAGGGGATCTGAGCTCAGTTTCTCAGGAGATGGGATGATGTGAAGGCAGAATGCACAATCCCTAGGTGCAGAGGAAGAAAATGTCTAATTATTCTTGAGCAACCTACTGTGACCAACCTTTACAGCACCATTTGTAGGCTCCTGAGAGACCTAACCTCCTTATCAGGGTAATATTGCGGGGTGGGAGGCGGTTAGGGGGAAAGGATGGGGAGTGCATTCCAGAGGATGCCTGGCCTGAAACTACCAGTGTAGTCAGACTGGATTTCTCTCTCCATGTCTGGGTGAAGAGCACAATGCCAGACATCACAGAATACATGCAAGAGGGTTATTCCGTGCTACAGTTGCCATCTCTTAGAGAGCATCAGTATTAGGAACATAGAGTTGAACTTCCATTGAGTTATGTGCACGTTCAGCACACCAGAGAATCTAATTAAAAATGCAAGGCTTTCAACACTTAGCTGAAAGCACGAGGAGGAAGAGCTGAAAAAAATCTAATTAAAAGATGACAGCGAAAATGCAGTCCCTCTAACAAGCTATTAAACCAACGCTGTTGAGAGGAGTCATCCTCACATGTTAGGAGACTACTTAGTGAAAATTAACAGCCTTCCCACCAAAGACTGTATTTGATACATCAATGTAAAGATACAGTATTTATCAGCCTGCGTTAAGCTAAGGCCTTTCATGACGTGTGCAATGACTCACCCTGCTGGATATGCGACAAGGCCGGTCCTGGGGTCGCAGGCTAATCCTCTGCCTCCCGACACAGTTATTCCTAACACTTTCTCCAAGGTCACCTAGTGCAAAAGGAAAACAGAAAGAGTCATGAGCAGCACTCACAGATGGGTCCATATATGGGTGCCAATGGATTACCTCATACTGGCATTCAGAAACATTGGTTCCCGGATGGCAATGAAGAGAACATCAAAAGTCACAGGCAACATCCAGTGGAAGAGTACTGCCACTTTCAGGGATCCCAAGGGAGACCCGTAGCTAGCATAAATGGGTTTGCAAATGCAAACATCCTCCTCTGTAAAGTTGTTACTTGAAATATCTGCTTTTTCCAGACGAGGAGATTGGCTTTGGAAAGGAAGGAAACAGCCGCTTGAAGTCTTTACAAACCTACCAAGCCTTTGTCCTTTTGCAGAACATCCTCTTTGAGGTTCTGAAGCATTCAGAGAGCTTTCCCTTACCGCCCCTCCTTACCCACCCCCACCCCCTCCTCTAATCATTTGTACTGCAGCTTCCCACTGGGACTAAAACAAAAGCTGGCAAAGGTCTCCAGCCCAGGTGGTGCAGGCTCGAGAAGTCCTGAGTAGGCATTCAAACTCTGGGATTCACTGAGATTCTGCTTCCACCTGAGGCACAAGGCAACTTGCCCAAGGTCATAAGGGGATCATGCGGAACAGAACCCAAGATCCAACTAGCTCTCACTCCTGTGTTCTAACCGTTAGAAAAGTATTTCTCAACTTTCTCAGGATGACAACCCCTTATTTGAAGTCAGAAATTCATATGACCTTCCCTTACATTTCTTACTCTTTTATAGAAGATGTATCCATGATAATAATGATAATATTATATAAAATATAACTTCTTTGACTTCAACTACTTCATTTGACATCACAAACTATGAAGGTTTTGACCGCCCCAGAGTCAATCTGGAGATTTGATTTTCTTTGCTATAGAATTGCAATAAAGTTTTCAATACCTCGTGACCCCCCCACACCCTCCCAACTGCCTTTGGTAACCCCCCTCCCTGGGGGGTCATGACCCTTCAGTTGAGAAACATGGTATATTAGATCTTAAAACTGGTTTCCTTTTTAGAAATCTTTTCAAAAGTGAATTTCATGCTTGTGAGGACCAAGTGACACAATGCTGAAGGCTGGGCCTTCTCAGTTAAGGGCCAGAGAGGACTCGAGAAAACCCTTCAGCTAAACTTAAGCCTGTGGTCCTCCCTGCTGTTCTCCTGACTGAGGCACAAAATTGTTCTTTTTCATTTACAGTTCATTCAGTGTGGTTTTATTTATTGCATGTTATATGCATGTGTTTTCCCCAGCACCGCCATCCCTGCCAATTCTTGATTTTGTTGGGTCATGTTGACTTCTGGTTTTGATTAACATAGTTTGAGTTAGATTTTGTTAAATATCCAGAAGCCTTCAGGCATGGGTGCCACGTAAGAAGTTATTATTGCAATGATTACTATGATCATCAGTAGCTTCCCAGGAGATTGATGTCTTGTGTTCATCCAGACAACAGGGTGCACAATAGACAGAGGTAGGGCAAGTTTTCCAGTGCCAATGTGCCCCAACACAGAACTGAAGGAATCACCTATATGGTGGAGTAGTATGGTCTCTTTTTCTAGCAAGCTGAGCAGAGAATTCAAGGATAGAGTGCCAATAGTAATGGTGGGCTTTGATATATAGCTACACTTCCACAAGGAACTGGCCTGAGACCCCATCATCTCACTTCACACAAGCCACCAAAAGGCAGCAGTTCAATAACTCATGGCTTTCCCTGTATTCAAGCTGGTGACCTAGAGACAGGGCCGGCTCCAGGCACCAGCTTGTCAAGCAGGTGCTTGGGGCGGCTGCTCCGGAGAGGGGCGGCACGTCCAGGTATTCGGCGGCAATTCGGCGGACGGTCCCTCACTCCACCTGGGAGCGAAGGACCTCCCACCGAATTGCCGCTGCTGATCACGATCGCGGCTTTTTTTGTTTGTTTTTGTTTTGGCTGCTTGGGGCGGCCAAAACCCTGGAGCCGGTCCTGCCTAGAGACAGAAGATTTCATATCCCATACATATCCCAATCCCCCAGCCATTCTATCCTCATTCTTGCAAAATGAGTCTCTCTTTGGAAATGTGGCTTTTACAAAACTGTAACTCAATATGGTTATTAAATAAGAGCACACTATTAAAAATGCATCTATAAATCCACTAGCAAAGCAAGAAAATAGCTTAGCTCCAATTCCATTTTCCTTTATAAAAAAATGGTACTTGTGCTTTGTTCAGGTGTATGACAGTGGCTTCAAAATACACCGCAAAATGCTTTTTAAAAATTCTGTTTGGAAAGTAATTACACACACAGCACTGAAGCACAGATCCCCAGCTCTCTGCCCCTCCAGCTAACAGGGGTTGAGATCCCTAAGTAGGGCGTTCTCAGCCCCAGAGATGGTGAATGGAAAGCAATTTACATCTCTCTCAAGTGATCCCATCTGGCCAACATTCCAGCCTTGTCTCATTATGAAAATTACCCACTGCTGATAACGGACATCAACTGTGCAATACAGCTTAGCGCCAGGTGCAGCCCAGGCTGCTTTTAACCGCGGTTTCCAAAAAGTCAGCATAGACACTATTTGTCCGAGGCCATGCTCGCACTTCAGCAGTACCTGCTGCAGGACACATGGTCAGCAATGGGTAATTTTCCCAGTGAAGACAAGGTTTCTGAGCAGTATGTTGATAGGCTCTGAAAGGAACTACATTCAGCTTCACAAGCTGGGAAGCATGGAGTTGGAAGACTCTTCCCACTCCCAGCTTTTAAGGGGGGAAAAAAAATCAACCAGAGTGTTATTTAACGGATCTGTTCGGCCACCTTTAGTTCTCACTCTCCTCCCCCCCCCCAACCCCCACTCCCACACAGCCCTGTAGCACCACACTGCACTTCCTCGGGTCTTCCTCTCCCACATGGAGTGTTGCAGACACCCCAGGCAGCTGTGTAACATATAGCAGGCTGGAAAATGCTTGCAGGCAACAAACACCCCCTTTGTCCTGCAGCTTATAGAAGGATTCAGACCCACAGGGGACGCCCAGTCCACATGTGCCCACAAAATTATTTTCCTTCTGGAAAGCATCTTCTCCCCTCTAGCTGATCACAAACCCAACTCTCCTCCTTCCTTTATAAAGGCAGAACTGTTGCTGAGGGGGATAAGATAGTTGGTCTTTTTACCGTTATATTTAGATCTAGTGCTACACGAGGAGCATCCTGTGAAGCATGAGCCCAATTTTCAAAGCTCCACAATTAACTGATTTTTAAAAATTGACTCCTCTCACCTCGCCTCTCATCTCAGATCCAAAGCCTTTGCATGTAGGAAGCCTGCTGCCATGACTATGACTTGCAAGGCAAGAATTCATGAACTCATTTAACAAGCAGAATCTTATAGATTCTATTCAGCCATAACCTTTCCTTTTTCAGCTTCACTTACTGCAACACTCCACTATCCCTCAGACAAAAAGAAGCCTGTAATCACCTGTCTCCAAGTCCCAATCAGTCTGAATAGAGTGGAAGAGAGGTGAACCTAAGATAGAAGAGCGCGGGGTTGGGGGGGAGGGGACGCAGAGTTTGCATTCAGTGTTGGAAACTTGGGGTGTAGTTTTTCCATGGGTCCTCAAGTTGACCTCCTTTTTTGCACCCACACTTCTCATTTAGACACCTCAGTCTGCTGTGGTACCTGCGTATCAGGTAGTGGACACCTAACTGACACGTGCAGATAATTACAAGACTGAGTTGCAAAGTTGTGCCTGCAATAATCTGTGCCCTTAAACTACAGGCCCAGAGGAGAGGCTAGATTTTTGAAGTCTGGCCCTTTGCAGTCATTACATCATACTGTGGAGTTCTATTAAGAATACCTGGCATTTCCATCCAAGGATCATAAAGTGCTTTAAAAGTGTTATTGAATTTAGCCACATGCAACGCTCTTATGGAGTTCCAGTTAGATTGCACCCATGTTCCAGAGACCGAGAGGTTTCCTTAAATCCATTTTTTTCCACGTGTGAGTGCCTAAAACTGGGCACCTAAATCCACACTTCGGCACCTAAAACAGTGGCCAGATTATCAGATGTACTGAGCACCTCTCACTTCATTGAGGAGTTGCAAGTGCTCAGTACATCAGAAATTAGCCCCCTTTTTCAGGTGCCAAAATTTCAGGCACCCAAGTTTGAAAAAGTTTGCCTCAGTGGCTTGCCCCAGGGTCACACAGCAGGCCTGTGGCAGAACCCAGATCTCCCATCTGCCACTCCTGTGCTTCAGGCCACACATTCATCCTTCGCCTCTGCTGAATCCTCAGGCCCTATGGCTGGTTAGTTCACACAGCTATTCTAGCCAGCAAAGTAGTGCTGTAAGGAGGCCAGCACTGCAGCCATCTCAGTGCTAACATGGCACTGTTGCAAGGAAGTTCCACCTGCTGGAACCCTATTCAACACGAGCAGGATGTCCGGGAGAGGAAGCTCCCGTTGCTGTGCTGTCATAGCTGGCACTCTCAGGGCACTGCAGAGAGCAGCCAGAGCTTTCCAAGTTCTCCTGACCAGGGAGAACCAGCCAAACACTGCAATAAGACACAAGTGGTCTCCAGGCCCCCCTGCTGCACCAGCTCCCTGCTCAATTACTGACAAACCTCTCAGAAAGACTGGTCTAACGGCCCCCGGTCAGCTGCCCCGAACAGGAAGAACAAATCACAAACAAGAAGAAGTGCAACTGACAGCTCCCAGTGAGGGATTTTACCACTGGCTCAGGCTCTGTGCTGGTTTGAGGAAGCTGAGGCCAGGTCTACACTACTGCGGGGATCGAGGCTCTTGACCTCGATCCACTGGCAGTCGATTTAGCCTGCCAAATCGACAGCAAATCACTCTCCCTGTACTCTACCCCCGACGAGAAGAGTAAGGTAAGTCGACAGGAGAGTTTCTCCTGTCGACCCCCCGTGGTGTAGACCCAGTGTTAACTCGACCTAAGGTACGTCGACTCCAGCTACGTTATTCACATAGCTGGAGTTGCATAGTGTAGGTCGACTTACCACCGGCAGTTGTTACTGCATGAGAGAGCCAGAACAAAATTTTAAGTCTTAAGGATAACCCCAGCCACCCCACTCTCCCACATGCTGTGTTGTGCCAGCCTGGAAGTGCTTGGCATGCTCTCTTTGGGCTTGCGTACACAGCAACATCTATGGCCAGAGGTGGGTGAGGCACAAAGTGTAGTCTTGCTTCTATAGAGGGCATCAGCTGATGTTACAGAACCAATACTACAGGCTCTGACTGGGACCCTACCATTATAACACGCTCCTCCACCACAGTACACACTGTTGTGTAGATCCAAAGAAGCCAATACTATGGCTGAACCGGAGAGGGCTGTTTCTTAGCTGGGACTTGCAGAGATTTCCTTTCCATTGTGAGCAGAGACTTTCCCCCCTGAAAACCATATCAGTCAAGCCATGCTATTGAATCCCTACGTCTTTCCTTGCACCTCTTAGGCCACAGGATGGGAAGAGCTACATTAGGATCATACTGTGGTCCACCCACTGGGAAGGTTCTACAACATAGCTTGACGGCCACTGTTCTCAGGAAAACAGAACCCTGGTCAGGGAAACCCTCTGTAATAAGGGACGCTCTGAGCATGGTTTCAACTGTAGGTTGGACAATGCCTTGATGTTGCTTCCAGACTGGACAGAAATATTACAGCAACACAGCTGATGCGCGTCACATCACTCATCCCAACACGGAAGCAGTGAACTGAGTAGGAGTCCAAGTGCAATTTTGTCTCCCCCTCTTCATCCCCCCAAACACCAAATGGAACTCTTAACTGTTAGCCCACCAGGCTAGCCCCATTTCTAGCCTTTCAATGACATCCACATCTTCGGAGGCCCAGGGAGCTACACATTCCCCACAAGAGCAAAGCTATTCTAGTGCAGAAATAAATAGCTGGAGAATTTAAGAGGAGGGAGAGGAACTCTGTCCAACACCTCAGTACTTGAAAACAGCTCCCAAGAGAGGAGCATCGTGGAATCAGCACAACCACATAGGCACGGCTAACGCACCGACAACGAATTCCTAAAGCAAACATCAACCAGCAGCTTACAGGAGACAGTAACTTAAAAAGGTCATTCCCAGGTATGACAGAGTCCATCACCTCAGCCATTCCGAGAGGGCAGCCCAAAGATAAACAATGAGAAAGAATTACAACTGCTGTAAGGGTTTGTCTATACCTGGAAATTAACTGAAAGAGCTATTCCAGAGTAATTCTTCTGCAACAAGTTATTCTGGAATAGTTATTCCATTCCAGAATAGCTATTTCAGTCAGCTTCCAAGAGTAGACAAGCCCTTAGTTAAAAGCCTCATGTGGGCCAAGAGATATACAGTAATACAATTAATGTTTTAGTCCATTTCATTAACTAACAACATCAAGCGAGCAAGACAAGACTACATCCTTCCCTGTCAATAAATCACATGCTCACATAATGCACTTAGCCACATGCTTCTCTCATAGAAGCAGACACAGAAAACCCAGTGTTAAGAAAGCAGTGAGGGAACTTGGTCATTGCATTTTGGAAAGACTAGAGCATCTTCACCAACAGTGCAGCAGTTGTCAAAACTAGTAACTCTTTTGTCTGAAGAGTCAATATAGAATGATTTCCCCCCCCCCCTTACAAAAGTTCAAGGCTAGATTTCATGAAAGCCCCAGTTGACATGACCGTTCCCCCTGGATTCTGCCACTGTAGCTTTCAGCACCGTTACAGTCCTGAATTTATTTGGAATGTTGCAACACAGCAATGTGACATGAAGCTGTTGACTTCAGGGGAGTAATGACATATGTGAAGATGCATCTTGGCCATGCATGGATAATCGACAGGTGAGGATGCACAGGCAGGAGTGGGCTACAGAGGCTACATTCAAATGGTGAGTGCCACGCCCCAAAGCTAGCCCAGCTCTCAGATCACCAGCTTTCTCACCAGCCCCCCAACAGTGCACAAGTACAAGTGTGTGTAACCATCAGGGACTGGTGCATACCACACAGCGTCCGATCTACTGTCTGAACACATGCTCTGATCTCCTGTTACTGCTGCAAAACAACAAAGGCTCGAGGTATTCCATTTACCTCCGCTGTGCTTCGTTTGGCACATTAAACATGGAACACTAATTACAGTGTGTTGCTCTGCTTAAAGGGTTGTCAGCGTTTCCATTGTAAAGCCTTCATTTCAGGGGTTTACAGCACAGCTGTGAAATATTCTCTTTGGGCTGGATCTTGACGTGCAAAGGTTTGGCCCCAGACCAGGTTTGTCCATTTGTTTGCTGTTGGGGGTTTGAGGTTTCTGTTTTCGGTCTCAAGGGTTTTTTTTTGTTTTGTTTGTTTTGGGGGGAGATTTAAGGAGGGAGCTGTTTCCAAGTTATCAGAATGCAAAACAACAAAAACCACACTGCTCCACTTGATTTCCTCCTCTCCCAGCCACCCCCTTTGTTGAGGTGTTCTAACTTTAACAGCTTCATCTTAGAGCCATTATAAACATACTTAACTCTATAAAGCTAGAGGATCTTTTGCCTTCTCCCTCCTCTTCCCCAACTACAGTTTAACTTGTTTTTCCCTCTCAGAGCCCAGTACTGGCGAAATGTGCCAGCTTGAAAGGCTGAACAGCAGGACAAGCTCCCACACACCCGCCTTACTAATATACCTCAGCCCTTCCGAGGGTGGACCAGTCTCCACAGCCCATTCAAACCTTGGCCGCCTGCCATTGTTGTTGTTTGTTCTGCTGGACTCTTTGTGAACACTGACCCTCTATGGCCTTGGCTACACTTACCAGCTAGTTCGACGGCTGGAAATCGAAGTTCTGGGTTCGACTTATCGCGTCTAGTCTGGACGCGATAAGTCGAACCCGGAAGTGCTTGCCGTCGACTGCGGTACTCCAGCTCGGCGAGAGGAGTACCGCGGAGTCGACGGGGGAGCCTGCCTGCCGCGTGTGGACCAAGGTAAGTTCGAACTAAGGTACTTCGACTTCAGCTACGTTATTCACGTAGCTGAAGTTGCGTACCTTAGTTCGAATTGGGGCGGGTAGTGTAGACCAAGCCTAGGAGTCGCACTGGAACCATCAAACTTGTTTCATGCAGGCCACCATGCCGACCTGCCGCAAAATTTTGGACACTTCCAAGCTCTGCTCTGTTTGAGCAGCGTTCATGAGATGAAAGGCTTCTTATCCCCACTTCCAAGCCACTGAGTCAGTCTCCACCTTCATTTCCTTACCAAGTAGGAATAATAATTCTGTAAGGTTCAAAGCAGCCAGGATACGGACATCTGCAATCAGCGATGGCGATTTGCAAGGTCAATTTGTTTGGTTACCAAAATAGCCACAATGCTCTTTTTGTTTTTAAAACCCCAGGAAACACGCTCCCACAGTCTAATTACATGCCTGACGCACCTTGGGACCACCGTGGCAAGGGGTGCAGTGAAGTTGCCCGGAGGCTTGAATCATTATAATGCACGTAGCCATTATATTATAAATCCTGCAAAAAAGCAGGGGGTGGGGGTGGAGATGGAGATGGGCTTCTAATGGAAGTGCTGACAGAGTCTCAGTTTAATGGCTCTGCCAGGTGCCAAGACAACGTGTGCGCGTGGGCGTGCGTTATACAGATTACATACAGGCTATAGAACGGAGAACAGCAAAAAGAGGGAGGCGGAGGGCAGGAAACGTGAACAAGTTAGCTCCCTATGGATTTTCTTTCTACATGCGCCCTCCCAGTCTCTCCCCCCTGCTCTCCCCACACACCACATTAACCGTTTCAGTGCCATTCCAGCTGTCAGGGTGACATTCCTGACCCACCAGCCCCAGCTGTCTAGGGCTCCACTGCTGAATCTGCACTTTCCTTCCCCAAGAGGCACCTGAAGTAAAACAATCCCATAAACAGAGTCTCCCAGCCCTTGGGAAGGGGAGGCAGCAGGGGGAGTCTGTTCAAAGTGCTGGGTCAGGAACCAGATAGGGCGTTCATAACAGGTAGCAGCAAGCAGCTGCCCCCCATTGCTCTGTGAAAGAGGATACATGAGGGTCAGCTCCCTACTGGCTTCTGAAGCACGGTGTAGGCACCATTAAATCGCTGCCCACAGGTCCCAGTTTCTCAGTTTAATACAAAGCTGAAATCTCCATCTTTCTCCACTCCCCATCCTCACACTAATGCCCGGGGTCAAATTTCCCTTTAAATATAAAATTCACTTCCTCACCCCTGCAGCCTTTATGCTCCTGAGAAAACGTGGTGAGCTCCAGGCTCTCTCTTTGCTCCTCCCACTCAGCTAGAGTCCTTATCTGCCTAACTCCAGGCCCGGGGCCTGAGTCTCAAGCTTCTGTGGGATTTGTCAGGCCCTCATGCTGGCCTCTCGAATCTCAGGACTTTCAGAGCTGAAGCTGAAAAAGTGACACTGACCAAACTAAGGCCTGGTCTACACTACGAGTTTAGGTCGAATTTAGCAGCATTAAATCGAATTAAGCCTGGACACGTCCACACGACGAAGCCCTTTTTTTCGACTTAAAGGGCCCTTTAAACCGGTTTCTTTACTCCACCTCCGACGAGGGGATTAGTGCTAAAATCGGCCTTTGCGGGTCGGATTTGGGGTAGTGTGGACGGAATTCGACGTTATTGGCCTCCAAGAGCTATCCCACAGTGCTTCATTGTGACCGCTCTGGACAGCACTCAGATGCACTGACCAGGTAGACAGGAAAAGCCCCGCAAACTTTTGAATTTCATTTCCTGTTTGCCCAGCGTGGAGAGCACAGGTGACCACGCAGAGCTCATCAGCACAGGTAACCATGATGGAGTACCAGGATCGCAAAAGAGCTCCAGCATGGACAGAATGGGAGGTATGGGATCTGCTCGCCATATGGGGAGACGAATCAGTGCTAGCTGAACTCCGTAGCAGTAAACAAAATGGCAAAATATTAGAAAGAGTCTCAAAGGCCATGAAGGACAGAGGCCATAACAGGGACGCACAGCAGTGCCGTGTGAAAATTAAGGAGCTAAGGCAAGCCTACCACAAAGTCAGAGAGGCAAACGGAAGGTCTGGGGCAGAGCCGCAAACATGCCGCTTCTACACGAAGCTGCATGCCACGCTAGGGGGTGCAGCCACCACTACCCCAATCGTGTGCTTTGACTCCGTCAATGGAGAATCACGCAACAGGGAAGCAGGTTTGGGGTACAAGGAAGATGATGATGAAGACAATGAAAACAGCTCACAGCAAGGAAGGGGAGAAACCGGTTTCCCCAACAGCCAGGATATGTTTATCACCCTGGAGCTGGAACCAGTAACCCCCAAACTCACCCAAGGTGTGCTCCCAGATCCTGAGGGCACACAAGGGACCTCTGGTTAGTGTACCTTTGTAAATATTACACATGGTTTAAAAGCAAGCGTGTTTAATGATTAATTTGCCCTGGCAATCGCGGCAAGTACAGCTACTGGAAAAGTCTGTTAACGTGTATGGGGATGGAGCGGAAATCCTCCAGGGACCTCTCCAGAAAGCTCTCCTTCATGTACTCCAAAAGCCTTTGCAAAAGGTTTCTGGGGAGGGCTGCCTTATCCCGTCCACCATGGTAGGCCAGTAGCACGTACTCTGGAATCATTGCATAACAAAGCATGGCAGAGTATGGTCCCGGTGTTTGCTGGCATGCAGACAACATCCATTCCTTAGCTCTCTTTTTTATCCTCAGGAGAGTGATATCATTCACGGTCACCTGGCTGAAATGGGATGATTTTATTAAGGGGACATTCAGAGGTGCCTGTTCCTGCTCGGCTGAACATAAATGTTCCCCGCTGTTAGCCACACGGTAGGGGGGAGGGGTGAAGTGATCATCCCAGAGAATTGGGGGGGGGGGTAGTTGGGTTTGTGCTGCACGTTAACCCGGAAACCGCAGCCCCTCCTTTTACATTGCAAACCCATTTTAAAATGGCCAACCCAACGGATGCTTGGTATGGGAAATGAGAGCGCTACTGTTTGAAACCATTCCCACATGTGAAGAAGGTTAAAAAAGCCAAAAGACTGTGGCTTACCATGGCTGCCTGCAAGCCAAAATCTGTTGCCTGGCACTGCGTGAGTGATCTCTCACACCAATCCGGCAGGCCCTCAATATAAGAGGAAAAATGCGATCTTGTAACGAAAGCACATGTGCTGTGTAATGTGAACAACAAAATTTAATGTGAAAGAGTGTACCCATTGTTCTCTAAAATGTGTCTTTTTTAACCATCTCTCCCTTCTCCTCCACCAGCTGTAAATGTTTCTCCTTCACAGAGACTAGTGAAGGTTAGAAGGAGAAAACGGCGGACTCGGGATGATATGTTCTCAGAGCTCCAGGTGTCCTCCCACGCTGACAGAGCACAACAGAATGCGTGGAGACAGTCAATGTCAGAGTGCAAAAAAGCACAATATGAACGAGAGGAGATGTGGCGGGCTGAATTGCGGGCTGAAGAGAGCAAGTGGCGGGCTGAAGAGGATAGGTGGCGTCAGCTTGCTGACAGAAGGCAAGAGTCGATGCTCCGGCTGCTGGAGCATCAAACTGATATTCTCCAGCGTATGGTTGAGCTGCAGGAAAGGCAGCAGGAGCAGAGACTGCTGCTACAGCCCCTGTGTAACCAACAGCCCTCCTCCCCAAGTTCCATAGCCTCCTTACCCAGATGCCCAAGATGATTGCGCAAGCATCAGAAGGCTGGCCTTCAATAAGTGTTAAAGTTTTAAAGTGCACTGTGTCCTTTTTCTTCCCTCCTCCCCCACCCCTCCCGGGCTACCTTAGCAGTTATCCCCCTAGTTGTGTGATGAATTAATAAAGAATGCATGAATGTGAAGTAACAATGACTATTGCCTCTGCAAGCGGTGCTCGAAGAGGGGAGGGTGGTTAATTTACAGGGAAGTAGAGTGAACCGGGGGGGGGGCGGGGGCAGAGGGTTCATCAAGGAGAAACAAACAGAAGTTTCACACAGTAGCCTGGCCAGTCACAGAACTCGTTTTCAAAGCTTCTCTGATGCTCACCATGCCCTGCTGTACTCTTCTAACCGCCCTGGTGTCTGGCTGTGCGTAATCAACGGCCAGGCGATTTGCCTCAACCTCCCACCCCACCATAAATGTCTCCCCCTTACTCTCACAGATATTGTGGAGCGCACAGCAAGCAGCAATAACAATTGGAATATTGGCTTCGCTGAGGTCTATCCGAGTCAGTAAACTGCGCCAGCGCGCTTTTAAACGTCCAAATGCACATTCCACCACCATTCGGCACTTGCTCAGCCTATAGTTGAACAGGTCCTGACTACTGTCCAGGCTGCCTGTGTACGGCTTCATGAGCCATGGCATTAAGGGGTAGGCTGGGTCCCCAAGGATAATGATAGGCATTTCAACATCCCCAACTGTTATTTTCTGGTCCGGGAAGAAAGTCCCTTCCTCCAGCTTTTGAAACAGACCAGAGTTCCTGAAGATGCAAGCATCATGTACCTTACCCGGCCATCCCATGTTGATGTTGGTGAAACGTCCCTTGTGATCCACCAGAGCTTGCAACAGCATTGAAAAGTACCCCTTGCGGTTTATGTACTCGGTGGCTTGGTGCTCCGGTGACAAGATAGGGATATGGGTTCCGTCTATCGCCCCACCACAGTTTGGGAATCCCATTGCAGCAAAGCCATCCACTATGGCCTGCATGTTTCCCAGAGTCACTACCCTTGATATCAGCAGGTCTTTGATTGCGTTGGCTACTTGGATCACAACAGCCCCCACAGTAGATTTGCCCACTCCAAATTGATTCCCGACTGACCGGGTACCTGTCTGGCATTGCAAGCTTCCACAGGGCTATCGCCACTCACTTCTCAACCATGAGGACTGCTCTCATCCTGGTATTCTGGCGCTTCAGGGCAGGGGAAAGCAAGTCACAAAGTTCCATGAAAGTGCCCTTACACATGCGAAAGTTTCGCAGCCACTGGGAATTGTCCCACACCTGCAACACGATGCGGTCCCACCAGTCTGTGCTTGTTTCCCAGGCCCAGAATCAGCGTTCCACGCCATGAACCTGCCCCAGTAACACCATGATTTGCACATTGCTGGGGCCTGTACTTTGTGAGAGGTCTATGTCCATGTCAATTTCCTCATTACTCTCGTCGCCGCGCTGCAATTGCCTCCTCGCCTGGTTTTGCTTTGGCATGTTCTGGCTCTGCATATACTCCAGGACAATGCGTGTGGTGTTCATAGTGCTCATAATTGCTGCGGTGATCTGAGCTGGCTCCATGATCCCAGTGCTATGGCATCTGGGCTGAAAAAAGGTGCGAAACTATTGTCTGACGGAGGGAGGGAGGGAGGGAGGGAGGAAGGGAGGGGTGAGTGACGACATGGCTTACAGGTACAGGGAATTAAAATCAACAAAAGTGGCTGTGCATCAGGGAGAAACACAAACAACTGTCACACAGAATGGCCCCCACAAAGATTGAACTCAAAACCCTGGGTTTAGTAGGTCATTGATTTCACAGAGGGAGGGGGAAGCAAATGAATACAGAATAAATCTGGTCCATCTATTTTTTACATCTTAAGCTGGCAGCAGACGGTGCAGCATGACTGATACCCATCGGCATCTTCTGGGTGCTTGGCAAAAGATGCTGTACTACGACTGCTAGTCATCATCGTCAAGACGGTTCAATAGGACTGCCGGCAGGACTGAGACAAAACATGTCTGCCCAGGTGCCTCTGATTGAACTCACTGAGGAATATGACTATGATGGATACCAGTCGTAATACACCATCTACTGCCAAAAGGCAAGGAGCTGCTGCTGTATAGCAATGCAACCCCACGTCTGCCAGCACCCAGATAGCCGATGACAGCTACCAGTCATACTGCACCGTCTACTGCCAAAAGGCAATTAGCTGCTGCTGTGTAGCAATGCAGTACCACGTCTGCCGGCACCCAGATGACATATGGTGACGGTGAGCTGAGCAGGCTCCATGCTTGCCGTGGTATGTTGTCTGCACAGGTAACCCAGGTAAAAAGGCGCAAATTGATTGTCTGCCGTTGCTCTGATGGAGGGGGAGGGGCCTGATAACATGTACCCAGAACCCTCCGCGACACTGTTTTTGCATCATCAGGCGTTGGGATCTCAACCCAGAATTCCAATGGGCGGCGGAGACTGTGGGAACTGTGGGATAGCTACCCACAGTGCAACGCTCTGAAAGTCGATGCTAGCCTCGGTACTGTGGACGCGGTCTGCCGACTTAATGCACTTAGAGCATTTTATGTGGGGACACACACAATCGACTGTATAAAACCGATTTCTATAAAACCGGCTTCTATAAATTTGACCTAATTTCATAGTGTAGACATACCCTAAGGGTTTATCTACACATGGTTACTCTGGAACACCTATTCAGTGGGTTAAGATAAATAGGAACAAGGCTCCCTTTTTCTGGGATAAGTGTGTCCACACATGGAGTTAATGAGGGATGGACAAGTCTTAAGTGGAAGGAGAGAGAGGTAGATCCCATTTAGGCAGGTTACAAAGAAGACAGTTCTTAAGCTCTTGTGACCCACAGTTGTCCAGAGTCACTTAATGTCAGGAATATTTTATTTCCCCAATTAAAAAAAACAACAAAACAAAAAACATTCCTTTTATGTTATTTGTCATATAGCAGAGAAAGGGGATGGGGGAAGATCTAGGTTACAGGCTTTTCAATTTCTGGCTGTAAAGGGGTATGGTGGGCACTCATCCATTCATCTGAGCTAGCCACCACAGTGCAATAGTGCTTCTTTGCCACCGATATCTGGTCTATCCTTGGAACCAGTAAAGGAACTGATCCAGCCTTCCACCAGTCTGAAGTTTGGCAAACGATTTCCAGGAGGGCAAAGTGCAACTGAGTACTTCCATCGTTCCCCTTACTGTCCACATTCTAGCAGCTTATATCCCTGGAACCACTTCCTGCTGAAAGTGGGTCAGGGCTGCTAACCACCAGTCTGCTCCAAATTCAACCACTAAAATCAGAGATAGGCAGAGAAAGTGGTTTTGGCGTGAGAACGAAATGGGAAGTAACCATGATTCCCAAGGGCAATGTTTCAATTACTCATAAAGGGATATGGATTCATTCAGCAACAAACAGGTCTGAAAGTGTAAGGGGGCATTGTTTATCATCATTAATCACCACTTCACAGGAAGGAAAGGCTCTTTCCACAGTCATTTTCCTCTGTTTCATACAAACATTAGTCATCACAAGAAGTGAGGAAAAGAGGACACAGAAAACAGCCAGGAAGAATTTAAGCAAAGGCTGCACAAGGGTCTGCCAACACAGTTCTGCAAATGCACCATCCCCCATCCCAATCCCAGTCCTGGGCCTACTCCTAAACAGAGAGGGACGATAGTTAAAAGTTTGTTATGGAGACAGACATCAACTGTGGGCTACTCATTTCACTTGTGATGAGAGATTTTAAAACACAGGCCTCTAAAGGGGAAAAGACTACTGGCATCTACCCCTCATGTTACCTTGGTGAGGCAAGAGAGTCAAGGCTCAATTCCAGAAGATGACACGCCAAACTCCACACACATGCAGACTCCCAAACAGACCGACTATGAGGACACACTGAGGAGTGCTCAGAAAGGGGATTACTACTGACCCAGTACACCGCCCAAAAAGTCCATCCCACACCAGTCAGAAACTACCTGCATAGGCCCAAGGAGACTGAAAGGAGCGGAGATACTCCAGAGTGAAATCAGAGAAAGAGAACAGAGTCCCAGCCCTGGAAAAGAGAGCCAGATTGAGATTCAAAACTATGCTTTCCCCACTACTACTCCTCACCGCCCCCCATTTATTTTACACATGAAAGCACCAGGACACTATTTGCCATGAACCAATTTTTTGGTGGGATGGAATTGACTGTTGGAACTTTGTGGGCACAAGGACGAGAGAGAATGAGAACATACGTGACTGCAGTGAATGGGGTGATTCGAAAAGGCGCTATTGGCACTCGCTTGGGATGATGTGCATAACTAATTTCTGGCTTCCCTATTAATGAATAATGCTGCCATTCCAACTCCATGCCAATCAAACCCGCACACCTTACCATGTGTCCTCGTCTATCACGTGTGATATATGAAAACTCTTTTAGAGACACATGAGGGGGTTTTTTTGTTTGTTTTTTTAAGTGGAACAACTGTATCTATCCTATAAAGCCAGGTGCTTTAACTGCCATGAGGCCAACTGATCAGGTCTTGCAGAGAAGAGGAGAGCTGTAAGTAATCCATTTAAGAAATCTCTAGAAGCAACTTAACAGTTTTACTATACACAAAAACCTTACAGATTCAAAGCCTGATATCTCAGGACCTTCCAGGGACAGAGGCAAGTTCTCTGTCCCCACTTGAAAGCTGAGAGCTCGCCTCCATTCACTGGTATAAAGCTCCTGCCTCGAACAATTAAACTGGTCCTGGACTGACTGTCACCTGCACTACACCTAGCCCAGTGTGATTTGGGGAAGGAAATTTACATCTGTATCCATATCCGGAAGGGGAGAATTAGAGGCATTTTATGTACCAGGTTAACTTAAATAAAAGAGTGGCCACAGCTTAAAGTTTCTCAGGAGTTGGGAAAGCTGGAATAAAAATACCAAGATCAGTGGTCAGAGTTCAGGTGAGGCAATCGAAGATGTGCGGAGAAGGCCATTTTTCACAAGGATAGCACCGCATGTGGTGGGGAGGGGCATTTGTTTCCAGTTAGCACTGAATCTTGCCATAAAGACAGTGTCTACAATTATTAGTTACTGTTTGTATTACAGTAGCACTTAGATGTTTCCCATTGAGGTCATTGTGTGAGGCACTCTAGAAACACGTAGTAAGGAACAGCCCATGCCCTGAAGAGCTTGAAATTCAAGTAGACAAGACAAAAAGAGGACAGGAGGGGAAACAGAAATATAAGAAAAGCTGCAGTGACTTGCCCAAGGTCACCCAATAGACCAATGGCAGAGCTGCACATAGAGCCCAGGTCTCTTGAGTCCCAATCTGGTGCTCCATCTATTGGGCCAAGCTGCACATCTCCAGCACTTAGAATCACAGAAACATAGAGCAGGAAGAGACCTTGAGAGGTCATCTAGTCCAGTCCCCTGCACTGAGACAGGACCAAGTAAACCTACGCCACCCGACTGGGTGTTTGTCCAACCTGTTCTTAAAAACCTCCAGTGATGTGGATTCCACAACCTCCCAAGGAAGCCTGTTCCAGAGCTTAACTATCCTTTCAGTTAGAAAGGTTTTCCTACTCTCTAACCTAAATCTCTCTTGCTGCAGATTAAGCTCATTACTTCTTGCCTTACCTTCAGTGGACATGGAGAACAATTGATTGCCATCCTCTTTATAACAGCCCTCAATATATTTGACGACTGTTACCAGGTCCTCCTTCAGGCTTCTTTTCTCAAGGCTAAACATACCCAGTTTGTTTGTTTTTTAAAATCTTTCCTTATAGGGCAGGTTTTCTAAACCTTTTATCATTTTTGTTGCTCTCCCCTGGGATCTCTCCAATTTGTCCACATCTTTCTTAAAGTCTGGCGCTTGGAATTGGACACATATATGCCAGCGAAGGCCTCATCAACATTGGGTAGAGCGGGACAATTACCTCCCATGTCGTACATACACCACTTCTTCCCTTGCCTTCAGCCAAAAACCAGGCCCAAGACAAGTATAAGAAAAGTGCTTCCAAGCCAAAATCAAAGGAAAATAGGAGAGAGTTCAATTCCACTCACTTTTCCATGCATCTTTCAGATGAGTGGTAAAGAAGCCCCAAGAAACCATGGGCCATTCTTTTCAAACCTGTATGCCTAAAGTTAGGCACTTAAGTTCACCGAAGGTACTTAAACAAATGGTTTTCAAAAGTGCTGAGCCCTCAGCAGCTCCCACTGACTTTAAAAGGTGTTCAGCACTTTTGAAAAACCAGGCCATTTATTTAGGTACCCAAAAATGTAGTTGGTTTGAAAATCTTAGTCAGTGTCCTGTACAAATACCACCACCTAGTATTACATTCTGCCTCCGGGAATATACAAGGGGACCCACCACCCTCACCAGCTTTGCTTCCATCTACTTTGCCTGGCTCTCTGCAATCCCCTCCTTCATTCTCTGCCCTTTACCCTGCAGAATAAGCTCCTTACAGAGGAGACCTTATAATCAAGTGCCCTTTGTATGTCCAAGAATTAAGGAGCTCTTCCTGTCTTTCCGATCAACATGCACACTGAGCACTGAAGAGCAATCTCCCGTCAGCTGGGAAGGAGATTGTGTGCTACAGGAAAAGCATTACTAGAGATACAGAAAATGTCTTTAAAAGAATGGAGCAAGCACTGACTTCCATTGGTCCCTCACCACCATCCCCAGTAGTGCTCTCCAAATTCCTCACCTGCAGCAGGATTCCCAGATTGTTCTATCTAGCCTGAGGGCTCCCCTGCCAGGCGTAGAAAATTCCACAACGTCTCTACGTGCCAAACCAGGCACAGAGTATGTGATATTTTGTTCTTCCAAAAACTGCACATCTCTAACAGGCAGGCCCTGACCCACTGTCTGTTGAAATCAATAGAAATCATCTCGTTGACTTCAATGAGGCTTTGGATCAGAACCCAAGAACGAGTGAGAAATCGATTTTTTTTAAACCAGGATCAGATGGTTTAGGTGTTTGTTTGGTTTTCCATTGCCCCATTTAAAAATGGTGTACTTTCTTCCAGACATGCTGGACAATATAATTTTCAAGCCCAGGGAAGAACACAGCTGGAAGCTTAGCAGGTACACGGGCACAGCTGCAGAATCGAGAATCACCTGGGTGAATCTCTGCTTCATAGACTATTCTGTTTATGCCACACACTACACAGCCTTCTCTTGTTCAAAGGTTTAAACTTGCCCTAAGCAAAAGGCAGCCATTACTCACAAAGCAGCGATCTGGAACTCTCGATTTGGTTTGGATCTTCCTGAACAGTCTAAATTTTTGCCAGGCAAATGAATCTATCATCTCAAAATGGTTCCTTACAAATCAGCAGAAATAAATCATCATGCCAACAGATATGCAAATACGAATAGAGAATACACAACAAAGGGAGACAAAGTTAGAGAGAAATAACCACAAGTCAATCCTGAAAGATCATTCTCAACTTGCTGAATAGCTTGTTTATTCCACTTCACCCCACATGCTTTGCATTAAATTAATTCCTCCTACGACTTCTTGCAAATGTGTTTTAGTTTGTTCTCTTTAATGAAAATGAGTAAGTAAATGACAGGCACAATAGTTCAAGCAAGCCAGTTTATATGAGGACTTAAAAGGTGACCTACAAAGGGAAAAAAATGCACTAGTCCCCATCTCACTGATGTATTAAGGTAGCCTGGAAAAGGCTTCCTCTTCACTCCACTTGTTTGCTTTATGTAGTATTTTTAACTCCATAAACACAGGTCTTGTCTACCCAGGAATCCAGACTATGGATCACTAGACAAATAGTAGGATTATGAAGCACAAATACTGAGGAAGTGAACCCTGACCAAGAGGAAGTGATTTTTATTCAAATTTTTTTACACTTGTTTGTTTTTAACATCTAATTCCTGATATTTCTAAGGGTAGGAAAACCCCCATTATTTTCAGGCCTTCTTTATACATCTGAAAGAATAAAAAAAAATGGACATGTGCCCAATTTCCAACTCTCCTTGGCAGATCACTATTTTTGCTTTCAGTTTTTAATTCTCAGCAAACTTATTCTGTTGAGAAGGTAGAAAGAGGCAGATTCAGGAGATGCAATCCTAAAAGCATCTTACATTCCTGAAGCATGATTTTCTTTTAAATATTTTAGATACACATTTCCATAGTGACATTTATTTATCATGGAGTCTGGGTTTCCAAAAGGTACGCTCTGGTCAATATACATATTTGTAAATACCTTTCCTACTGGTCACGGGGCTGTTTTGCCTGTTTAAAATAAGGACCATTAGAACTGGCAAAGATATTCAAAGAACACATTGTAAATCTGGGTTGTGACATCTAAACAATGCTTGTAGTTTAAACATTCAATCTTTTGGAAGCTGTACCTATTCATTGCTCTGGTGATCATATTTATGCTGTATTTCACAATTTCTAGAATCATGTTGTATATAGATCCTCTGTCTAGGTTTCTAGATTTATCACTGTACCTTAATGCCTAGACAATAGTAAATGGTGGGATACTGGTTTTATTCTTACTGGTTCATGAATGAGGAGAGGGTGCAAAGGTAGCTCCTCCATAAATTTTGTAGCTCAACTGATTATCCAGGGAACAGCTATAGGATGGAATATGGCTTATTATTTGTCAGAATACATTTTAAAAGTGCAAATTATATATTGCATTTATTGCAAGTGTTGAAGCAGGATAGGAAGAAGCTATATACAAACACTTTGCTAGACTGAACTTTGGAAAGACTCATTAGCAAGTTAGTCAATGGTGGACAAGTTTCTGCGCCTTGAGGCTTAGGTAAGCATGTGCCTCGAGCGAAGAACAGCCCTAGTTTTACACATTAACTGTCTCTGCTGCTGTCTCTGTGGAGGCCATTTCCAGTGTTTCCTTTGGCAGCAAGATACTTATCTTTGAGCTTTGTTCTGTTATACGCAGTCCAAGAGACCACAGGAGCATACGACAGCAAACTTAGCTGGTATCCTCTAGGGTGGCTGCCACACAGAAGATTATGTAGGCGGACATTTCTACTGCATCATTTAGCATGACACACTAGATGACATTAGAAGCCCTAGGAGGCCAGCCACCCCAATTTTAGAGATCACTCAATTGTGTCATGCGTGTTCCACAACCTCCCCCCACACACACACACACACTCTCACTCTCTGTGGGAGTGTTAGGGACTTGAGTCTCCCACATCTCAGGTGAGCACCTTAACTAGGGTTACCATATCTAACAAATAAAATAAAGAGGACCCTCCACGGGCCCTGGCCCCGCCCATTTCCCCACCCCAGCCCTGCTCCAACTCCGCCCCTTCCCCGCCCTAACTCCGCCCCCTCCTCCCTCCCACTCCCAGCTACGCGGAAAGGGCTGCCCGAGTGCTACCGGCTTCACGGTTTGCCGGGCAGCCCCCAGACCCTGCGCCCCCGGCCGGCGCTTCCCCAGCGCAGCTGGAGCCTGGGAGGGGAAGCGCCCAGCCGGGGGCGCAGGGTCTGGAGGCTGCCCGGCAAACCATGAAGCCGGTAGCACTTGGCCTTCGGGCAGCCCCCTTGCCTCCGGACCCTGCGCCCCCAGCCAGGCACTTCCCCTCCCGGGTTCCAGCAGCGCAGGGTCCAGAGGCATGGGGGCTGCCCGAAGCCAGTAGCGCTCGGGCAGCCCGGCTCTTAAATAGAGCCGAAGAGTCAGGGGAGGAGCAGAGCCGCCATTTTCCCGGACATGTTCGGCTTTTTGGCAATTCCCCCCGGACGGGGGTTTGAGTGCCGAAAAGCCGGACATGTCCGGGAAAAAGAGGACGTATGGTAACCCTACCTTAACCACTGAGCTATTTAGATGTGACCATACCCCCAGGGGTGGTCTAGTGATTCCTCTGGTTGCAATGGGAATTCAAAAATAATTCATCTGCAAGGTTAGAATTAGAGAGCCCCAGGATAGCCATGCAAAGCACAGACTGCAGGTTGTGGGAAACAAAACTCTACAGCGAACCTCATGGGATTCCTGACAAAGGGGAAAAGGGGGTATGCACCTTCACGCTTCTCCACAGGGAACAGAAGCTCTAGCCCCAGAGAGCCTACCCTTTACGCTGCTCTCTGAGGCCTCAGCCTGGCAGCATGGTATTCCAAAGAACTGTGTCGCCATTAGCAACGTTTCCCCTCCCCCCCAAAACAGCAAGCAGAGTTAACTCCAGAGGGCTTCATACACCTGGCAAGGGAAGCCTACTATATTGGTGCTACCCCCTCTCTTACTTCCCCCATCCCAAACACACTGAGTTGGATGCATGGAGGGGTGGAAAAGCCCCCAAGTGAAAGGAAGAAGCAAAGGAGCCAGAACTATTTATACCAACAATTTTATTGCAACAGTTCTATAGTATATAAAAAAGGCTCCATGGTTTATTTCCAGCCAGAAGTAACCCAATGCTGGTGTACATATGTTTCGACCACAGTGACTGGAAAGAACATCACATAAAGGCTGTTACTCTGCAGTCCCACTACGACTGGTGCAATTACTATCCTTGCTGAAATACAAGCGGTGTTAGAAAACAACATGTCCAAGTCTCTATCTACACTTAAATCACTGCAGCACTTCAGTGTAGACACTCACTAGTGACAGAAGTGGTTCTCCCATCAATGGAGTTAATCTACATCCCCAAGAAGCAGTAGCTAGGTCAACAGAAGAATTCTTCTGTCAGCCTAGCACTGAGGGCCCTGAGAGTTTCCTATGTGGTGTTCCGACCCTCAATAAACCCTCCTGTTTTACACTGGCTGAGGGTCGCTCCCGTCTAGACAGCATGGTTGCATTATTCCCTCTGGGAGTGGAGGCCCCTGGGTCCAGAGTGAGTGGACTCCCTGAAGGGGCCCACGGCGAGAAAAAGGTGCGCTAAGGCTCAGAGAAGTGCAGTTCCAGGAGGTGGAGGGACTTAACCCCCGAGAGAAAGTGGACCTCCGAGAAGAGCTGTCTCACTGAAGGGGGTTCCCTCCGCAGGGACCACACGGGGCCAAGAGTGGGCAAGACCTGTGAGTCCGTGACACCAAGAGATCAAGCAGGGATGGCCAGGTTGCGTGACCACAGAGGGGCAGATTTGCAGTGCATAATATTTGAAGTAACCCTAAACACTTCAAACCCAGGCAAACTGAAATGAGGAGCTTTACACAGCTAATTACGGGCCAAATCCTGATTCTACTGAAGTCAACGACAAAACTACCATTATTTCAGTGGAACCAGGATTCAGCTCAACAGCTATACATTTCCACTAATGGGAGAAGTAAAACCTTGGGGCTTTACAAAAGCACTCAGGATAGGCCTAAGTCTGTTCCCATTTATGTTACTGGCAAAGCTCCCACCAACTCCACCAGGTGCAGCGGAGGGAGGAGCCAGTTCCAGACATCCAGTTCTAGCCCAGTTCCATGGTGGCACAGCGTATTTGAGGGCAACCATCTTCCAGCCAGCTGGAGTGAAGTAGCCATGAGTGGCACCGTTATGCAGATCATCCCAAAGGAAGCCAACAAAGCCCTTTTACCACATCATCATGTATTCTGCATATTAAACGTATTTCAGAAGAGTTTTGGAAAGTCTTTACAGATTTTTATTGGTACTGCTTTTCACATCCCTCTCCCTGAAAAGCCAGTTTACACGAGTCTAAAAGTACAGGACTGCAAAGAGGAGGAAAGTTTCCTTCTTCTTTTGTAGGGCGAGAGAGGTGATTAGCAAAGTTCAAATAGCCAAGTCCAAGCCAAGATTAGTGAGCCAGTGGGTTGCTTTGGGAGTTTGAGATGCCACTGGCAAATGACTGAAGCAGGCATGGCTTTACAATGTGGTCCATAGTACGTGACTGGTGTCCACAGTCACACTGTGCGTTGTCATCTTCCAAAGGCATAAGAGATGACAGCATCTGCCATGCACTGTTCTAAAATGGTTCAATGGGGGCCATTGTTTCCCGGGTAGGCTGAAGCCTGGAAGTGCTTTTGTGGGGTTGGCAATCAAGTGTTGGTGTGGGACATTAGCATTATCCCAGAATTCTTTCCAATGTGCCTCAGGATGGAATGAGGACATGTAGCCTGATCCCAAAAAGGCTCGTGAGATTTCAGACATGTCTTCGAAGGTGCTGGCAGTTCTCAGTTCAAGCTAGCCACAGTTCGATTGTGCTCATGACCTGGGTGTCTCTCTTTCTGGATTCTGGATGAGGGGTATATGTGCCAGAGTGAGCACCAATTGACCGGGTGCTGATTTTACCATTCCAGGTCTGATACTCATCGTGGCATTAGGCCACACATCCAGAGATTGGCATGTGAGCTGCCCACCCAGACCAGTGCACAATAATCAGTGGCCAAGCATAGCAGTGCTAGAGTTGCTGTTCCAAGTGTGTGCACACCCATGTTGTTCGGGCAAGGCTAGGCCTTGCTTTTCACCTTTTGTGCTTGTTTTCTCCAGATGGGTCTAAAGCCAACCTTCTGTACAAGGTTACACTTCACATCGGGCATGTTACAGATCCTTTGCCCACAAAGGTGATAAAGTGGTTACTTGGCAGGCTGGTTGTTTAGGCAAAAGGCTATTACCAAGGTTCTGGAGGCATTGGGGAGGTGTTTTCAGTATTGAAAGCATTCCACCATTGAAGCTAGAAGGAAGGAAGGCGAGTTGCAAGAAAAATACATTTTGGTAATCTCTAAAAATTACCTTAAAATAATCTTTTCTATACCATGTTACAATCATAAGGTCAGAGACCTCGGACTTCCCAGGGCTAGAAGCAAGGACTGCATATCCCACCGGAAAGCAGCGCACCCCTACCCTGGAGTACGAATCTCCCATCTCTACCCTTGCAAGGTATCAGTTTGTTTATTTATTTTTAAAATGGTGGCTGTTCCAAGCTGCTCATGGATTTTTAGCAACAGTCCCAAGCAAGATGGATCAGTGGGCAGGGTACAGGTGAAGCAGTCAAGATGACATGAAGATGAAGAATTACATGGACATATATGTATGACTGACACACACACACACACACACACACACACACACAGTGGATTAAATGAGCTATCATCTTGTACAGGACCTGATCTTGCAAACACTTATGCACGTACTTAACTTTATGTCCATCAGCTTGAATGGAACAACTCACATACATAAAGTTAAGCACATGTGTATATGTTTGCAGGACTGGGGTCATCGTTTCCATCTCTGTTGTTGTTTTTTTTTAACTGGGATCAGAATCACCATCCAAAATAAGTTTGTATACATTACATACATGCAACAATATTATAAGCCACTCTGCAAGTTAGAGTGAGAGAGAGAGCACATCTGTGTCTCTATTTTAAAATACAAGAGAGAGAGACAGAACGAACGAACGGCCAGGAGAGAACACCTACTTCCTCTGAGTTTTATATATAAAAGTTTTTTTCTGGTCCCATCATCCACCCAACGCCCAGAACAGCAACACTGTTTAAATATCCTTTACAATCCAGGATCCTGCTTGGCAGCTGTTTACAGCTCTTTCCTTTCTGGGGAACTGGGTAGAGGCATCTAAATTAAATCACACTGGAGAGCAGCGTGTGGGACAGAACCCAGGCAGACACAGACAGACCTGGAGACCTAGAAATAAATCCCCTCTTCCAGACAAGGGACTGCATCATAAGCAGTATAATTCTGCTCCCAAGAGTCAGGGCGCTCATTCTGAGCGCAGCACCCTCCTGGTTTCAGGAAAATCCATGCTCCCCAGCAAGGAGAATCATCCACTTGGACATTTTATAATGGATTTTGCTTCTAAGCTCTTCCTTCTGCCCTAACCGCTTCTGTGGCTTACACTGATCGTTGATGATTTACAGTTCTGCTGTCTCCCCAGCATGAGAGCTCCCAGGCACAAATAACCCCAAATGCTAAATGCTACACAGATAACAGGCTCCAGGCCCACAGCTCTTCTCCCCGCAGCCTGGGCCAGCAATGTCAGCTCTGTTCTGCCTGGAAAATTACAGCACTGTTTATACTGCCTTCATGTCTGAGAGGGTGGTTGGCTAAGGCATGTCGGGCCGCTCCTCCCAGAAAGATGGGAGCCCTGGTGTCAGAACAAGCCATGCACAAAGAAAAAACTCTCCCATGATTGCCAGCAGACCTTTAAGGTGTAAGTGAGGTACAAACTGGGGAGTTTCCCTGGTTCCTTTAAGTCTTCTGGAAACAGTAACATAAGCAAAGCCACAAGTCTCCTTGCAGTGAGCAACCCTTCTCTTCCCATTGAGATGCCCCAGAATTCTCTATGGTCAAGTAATATCCCTGCAACCCCACATTCCCTCAGGAGTACCCCACCTGCCCCAATTGCAAATCCCCCATATCTTCCTTTAATATTTTACTTCACTGAGGGGGAAACTCAGCTGTCAAGTCAGGACAGCAGAGACAGTGGGTGGGAAGTGTTTTTGCTGCAACTTTAGCCTTTATTACCAAGAGCATCACAGGTATTTTAACAACATTGTCTATCATGACATTGAGCTCACCTCGGCTCTCATTCCACACTGCTCAGTACAGAGCCGGGGTCAACAGAATTAAAATATATTGTGTATAGATTATATACACATTATATATTATATTTTAATACATTAAAATATATTGTGTATTGGGTATACTCAAATAAACACACAGACGTGTATTTATGGAGGATAGGTCCATCAGTGGCTATTATCCAGGATGCGCTGGGATGGGGTCTTTAGCCTCTGTTTGCCAGAAGCTGGGAGGGGACAACAGGGGATGGATCATTTGATGATTACCTGGCCTGTTCATTCCCTCTGGGGCACCTGGCATTGGCCACTGTTGCAAGACAGGATCCTGGGCTAGATGGACCATTGGTCTGACCCAGTATGGCCATTTTTATATTATGATGCTCTTGCTCTCTCTCACAAGCGACCGTCAGCTAGGCCAGCCTCTCTCAAGAAAAACACCCCCCTCCACACACACACACCACACAAACCACCACACAAACCTGCTGGAGAGTAGGGCAGGGGAGGGGGAGTAGGGCACATTAATGGGCTTGTTTACACTAACATTTTTTTACGTGGAATTAATTGATAGCTAAGCTAAACCGCAAACTTGTATCCTGGGACAAGTGTCTGGAGAGTGTCCAGACTAGACTTCACGAACTTGTTAACCACCACATATTAATTGGCAATCACTTCACAATACACCAGCCCCATGTGCATGTATCCCCCAGCCTGTGCAGCTCAGCATTGTGGCACTGCTCCCAGGTTCCACTGTGGGGAAAAAAAAACAAAACAAAAACACGCACATTCAGGCTATATTCAGTGGCGTGTAGGGTATGTGTAACTACGTGCAGCAGTGAAAAGCAGTCTGCGTCCACACTGCAGTGTGTAGCTACCAGTTTTAGTGAAAGGTTCTGGTAGAGGCAACTTGGCAGCAGTGAAAGGTCCAGCCTCCCACCCTGCCAGAACCT
>NC_048301.1:61513508-61623344 GCF_013100865.1 Trachemys scripta elegans | reverse complement strand
GGGGGACACCACTTTTTACCTCTCTCCATTCTGAAAATGGACCATTTATTCCTACCCTTTGTTTCCTATCTTTTAACTACAAAAACAACAAGGAGTCTGGTGGCACCTTAAAGACTAACAGATTTATTTGGGCGTAAGCTTTCGTGAGTAAAAACCTCACTTCTTCGGATGCATCCGAAGAAGTGAGGTTTTTACTCACGAAAGCTTACGCCCAAATAAATCTGTTAGTCTTTAAGGTGCCACCAGACTCCTTGTTGTTTTTGTAGTTAAAAGATAGGAAACAAAGGGTAGGAATAAATGGTCCATTTTCAGAATGGAGAGAGGTAAAAAGTGGTGTCCCCCAGGGATCTGTCCTGGGCCCAGTCCTATTTAACATATTCATAAACAATCTGGAAAAAAGGGGTAAACAGTGAGGTGGCAAAATTTGCAGATGATACAAAACTACTCAAATTAGTTAAGTCCCAGGCAGACTATGAAAAGCTACAAAAGGATCTCACAAAACTGGGTGACTGGGCAACAAAATGGCAGATTAAATTTAATGTTGATAAATGCAAAGTAATGTACATTGAAAAAACATAATCCTAACTATACATATACAAGGATGGGGTCTAAATTAACTGTTACCCCTCAAGAAAGATCTCGGAGTCATTGTGGATAGTTCTCTGAAATCATCCACTCAATGTGCAGCGGCAGTCAAAAAAGCAAACAGAATGTTGGGAATCATCAGGAAAGGGATAGATAATATCATATTGCCTCTATATAAATCCATGGTACACCCACACCACTGTGTGCAGATGTGGTCGCCCCATCTCAAAAAAGATACATTGGAATTGGAAAATGTTCAGAAAAGGGCAACAAAAATTATTAGGGGTATAGAACAGCTTCCATATGAGGGCAGATTAATAAGACTGGGACTTTTCAGTTTGGAAAAGAGGCGACTAAGGAGGGGGAATATGATAGAGGTCTATAAAATCATGAGTGGTATACAGAAAGTAAATAAGGAAGTTTTATTTACTCCTTCTCATAATACAAGAACAAGGGACCACCAATGAAATTAAGAGGTAGCAAGTTTAAAACAAACAAGCAAGTATTTTTTTCCACACAACACACTGTCAACCTCTGGAACTCCTTGCCAGAGGGTGTTATGAAGGCCAATACTATAACGGGGTTCAAAAGGGAGCTAGATAGATTCATGGAAGATAGGTCCATCAATGGTTATTAGCTAGGATGGACTGGAATGGTGTCCCTAGCCTCTGTTTGCCAGAAGCTGGGATTGGGTGACAGGGCATGGATCACTTGATGATAACCTGTCTGCTCATTCCCTTTGGGGCACCTGCCATTGGCCACTGTCAGAGGACAGGATACTGGGCTTGATGGACCCTTGGTCTGACCCAGTATGGCCGTTCTTATGTTAGATTGGCTTAACTATGGCACTCAGGGGTGTGAGTTTTTCACAGCCCTGAGCAATGTCGCTAGATTGATCTAAATTTTACGTGCAGACCCAGGCTCAGTGTCGCTCCGGATGCCTGCCAGGAACAAGAGTTCAGGATTGTCTCAAATAAGCTCTCTTCTGTTGCAAGACACAATGCCACCCACAGAGCCACTAGAGACCAACCCCAACGTCCAACTTGCTTTCTAAAATACCGTGAATAGGGAAGTCAGCGTGGGCTGCTGCAGGATCAAGGCTTTGTCTCAGGATTTAAGAGGAGTCCTATCCCGAAATAAACCCCCACCGGCACTTAACTGGACTTCAGCCATTGAAAAAAGCATTACATTTCTAAGCATTTAACTTTCCAAGGTCTGGTCTACATGCAATTTTTGTACCAATTTACAAATATTAGTTTAGAAATAGCTCTAATTCAAAAGATTAAACTCCCCCCTTTCCCAGGGTGGACACAGCTATACCAGTATAAACGTGCTTATCCTGGTATAGCTTATTCCAGTCCATTTAAGCACCTTTATACACTGGTTTAACTGCAGCCACACTAAGGATTTCACCAATTTAACTATATTGGTTTTTAAACAGATACACATACACTGGAATACGAACTGTGTGGACAGGGCCAGCTCCAGGCACCAGCTGACCAAGCACGTGCTTGGGGCAGCACCTTGTAAGGGGCAGCCAATCTTGGCGTGGCAGGGCTGCACTCAGGGTTTTTTGTTGGTTTTTTTTGGTTTGGCGGGGCGGCACTCGTGGGGGGGTTGGTTTTGGTTCAGTGGGGCGGCGCTGGGTTTTTTTGGTTTTGTTTTTGGTTCGGCGGGGCGGCATTGGGGGGTTGTTTTTGGTTCGGCTGGGCAGCGCTTGGGAGGGGCTGTTACGTCAGGGCCGGGGGTTTTTTTGTTTTTGTTTTGTTTTTTTTTTGCTTGGGGCGGCAAAAGAGTTAGAGCCGGCCCTGTGTGTAGACCAGCCCTAATATACCACAGTGATCAGTGCATTATAGTACAGAGACAGAACGTACTGCTGTTCTAACAGCCCTAGAGACCTATACGGAATCCTCTGGTCAACTAATAGGTTCCCTCACTGCCCTGCCAATGCTTCTCTCAGGGATCATCAGTGGAGACAGGTGGGAGTTCAACCCCCAGGCCCATTCAATGCTCAGCCTCTCTGCTGAAATTTCTAACAAGGGTGCCAACTGCAGGCGAGGTTTTGTGGACAGCCAGCCACTAGAAACTGGGCTAAGACCAATGCACTCATTTCAGATAACTTACTAGCCAGCCAGCAGTAAAGATTTGCAGTCACTACCCTCAGTGACCTGGAGATGAAATGCTACATATCCTAGGTCTGGGCTTGTTAATCTCGAAGAAGGAACTCAATGAAGGGATCTAAAATGGAAGCAGGGGAGGAGAAATGGGAAAGAAGGCCTAAAAGTAGAGTTAGTAAAAAAATTTAAAATGTTAAATTCATGATTTTGACAAATGAGGGTAGGTGTTGTGTTTTTGCTGCTGTTCTGGTTTTGTTTACAAACAGTTTTGCCAAAAACAAACAAACGGCATGGGGAGGGGAGGGGGAAACTACATCCCATTTTTCAACCAGCTCTGCCTGAAATAGTTTTCTGTTGTTTTACAGTTGCTCTTTATTTTTCTAATCTTACAAATATCAGGACTATCAAGTCAGTCTTTCCTGTTTCTGTGGGAAGTCTCCTTGGAGGACCAGAGTACAACCACTTCCTCTGATGAGGGAGCTACAGATTTAACAAATAAGTCTTTTCTCCTACTTGTTTGCCAGGCACTCGAGTTTTAAAAGTTATCAAGCTATTTGTGTTTTATTAACATTCTTTCTGACTAAAATAACCTCTCTTCCTACGGCTTGGATTTTGCTTGCCTTGGTAATTGTGATGTCATAATCCCAATAGTTCACTAGCTGTCCATAAAAAGAATAGGAGTACTTGTGGCACCTTAGAGACTAAGAAATTTATTTGAGCATAAGCTTTCATGGGCTAAAGCCCACTTCATCGGATGCATAGAATGGAACATATAGTAAGGAGATATATATATATATATATATATATATATATATATATATATATACACACACACATACACATACACACACACACAGAACATGAAAAGGTGGGAGTTGCCCTACCAACTCTATGAGCAATTATCAGCAGGAAAAAATTGTCTGGCTATGTGGACTCTCTCCTCAGGCCCTACACTACCAGCACTCCCAGCTATTTTCGAGACACCACTGACTTCCTGAGGAAACTACAATCCATCGGTGATCTTCCAGAAAACACCATCCTGGCCACTATGGATGTAGAAGCCCTCTACACCAACATTCCACACAAAGATGGACTACAAGCAATCAGGAACAGTATCCCCAATAATGTTACAGCAAACCTGGTGGCTGAACTTTGTCCTCCCCCACAACTATTTCACATTTGGGGACAATGTATACCTTCAAGTCAGCGGCACTGCTATGGGTACCCGCATGGCCCCACAGTATGCCAACATTTTTATGGCTGACTTAGAACAACGCTTCCTTAGCTGTCGTCCCCTAACGCCGTCACTCTACTTGCATTACATTGATGACATCTTCATCATCTGGACCCATGGAAAAGAAGCCCTTGAGGAATTCCACCATGATTTCAACAATTTCCATACCACCATCAACCTCAGCCTAGATCAATCCACACAAGCGGTCCATTTCCTGGACACTACTGTGCTAATAAGCAATGGTCACATAAATACCACCCTATACCAGAAACCTACTAACCGCTATACTTACCTACATGCCTCCAGCTTCCATCCAGGACACACCACACGATCCATTGTCTACAGCCAATCTCTAAGATACAACCACATTTGCTCCAATCCCTCAGACAGAGGCAAGCACCTACAAGATCTCTATCAAGCATTCTTAAAACTACAATACCCACCTGCTGAAGTGAAAAAAACATATTGACAGAGCCAGAAGAGTACCGAGAAGTCACCTACTACAGGACAGGTCCAACAAAAAAAAAAAAAAAACAGAACGCCACTAGCCATCACCTACAGCCCCCAACTAAAACCTCTCCAGCGCATCATCAAAGATCTACAACGTATCCTGAAAGATGATCCCTCACTCTCACAGATCTTGGGAGACAGACCTGTCCTCACTTACAGACAGCCCCCCAACCTGAAGCAAATACTCACCAGCAACCACACACCACAGAACAAAAACACTAACCCAGGAACCTAGCCTTGCAACAAAGCCCAATGCCAACTCTGTCCACATATCTATTCAAGCGACATCATCATAGGACCTAATCACATCAGCCACGCCATCAGGGACTCGTTCACCTGCACATCTACCAATGTGATATATGCCATCATGTACCAGCAATGCCCCTCTGCCATGTACATTGGCCAAACCGGACAGTCTCTACGCAAAAGAATAAATGGACACAAATCTGATATCAGGAATCATAACATTCAAAAATCAGTAGGAGAACACTTCAACCTCTCTGGTCACTCAGTAACAGACTTAAAGGTGGCAATCTTGCAACAGAAAAGCTTCAAAAACAGACTCCATCGAGAAACTGCTGAACTTGAATTAATATGCAAACTAGATACCATCAATTTAGGCTTGAAGAGAGACTGAGAATGGCTGAGCCATTACACACATTGAATCTATTTCCCCATGTTAAGTATCCTCACACCTTCTTGTCAAACTGTCCGAAATGGGCCATCTTGATTATCACTAAAAAAGTTTTTCTTCTCCTGCTGATAATACCACATCTTAATTAATTAGCCTCTTAGAGTTGGTAGGGCAACTCCCACCTTTTCATGTTCTCTGTATATATCTCCCTACTATATGTTCCATTCTATGCATCCGATGAAGTCAGCTGTAGTCCATGAAAGCTTATGCTCAAATAAATTTGTTAGTTTCTAAGGTGCCCAGGGCCGGCTCCAACATTTCTGCCGCCCCAAGCAAAAAAAAAAAAGAGCCGCGATCGGCAGCGGCAGTTCAGCGGGAGGTCCTTCGCTCCTAGAGGGAGTGAGGGACCTGCCACCCACGAATTGCTGCAGGTGCCGCCACTCTCCCTTGGCCGCCCCAAGCACCTGCTTGTTAAGCTGGAGCCTGGAGCTGGCCCTGAAGGTGCCACAAGTACTCCTGTTCTTTTTGAGGATACAGACTAACACGGCTGCTGTTCTGATAGCTGTTCATAGAATTTTCCACAAAAAACAGCATAGACAACCATATAATGTAAGAAGAGTGCACATAACCTTTCACAACCCCCCCCCCCCCCCGCACACACACACACACACACACCTTTCAGGCATTCATAAAGCAACAAAACAAGGTCACAAATCCAGTTTTTCCTCTTTTTGCAGTTCCCATTGAGCTCTGCAGGTTGTTCACACCCCTCCTGCAAATGTTTATTTGTATGTGCGCCCACTCCTCCTCTGAGAGCAATACAGGTTTCAGCAGAGCAGTCCTCTCACAGCCTGCCTGCTTTCAGCACAGGATTATAGGTCTGTACCACAGACCGGAGCCAGCTGGCATAAAGCTTCTCCTTCTCCTCCCCTGACCTATTCAAACCCCTTGCACAGGCATCTCTAATCACCTTCCCAAACCCTGGAGACAAAGAAGGTCCCACACCAGCCTGGGAGGCCTCACTCACAGCCCTAGCTATCCTTAGCAGATGGCACAGACTCCCCTCATTGGGCAGACCACAGCACTCACATATCAAGGCGGCCATTTGCTGCAGGTTTTTACCAATTCTAAAGCAAGCTGCTGGAGATGACATGGGCTTTAAGGACTCAGCAGAGGAGATGTGGAGCTGAAGGGATCACACTTTTCCCCTACACCTAGTATGGTGGTCCCACGGCCCTTCGGGGATATTGGTTGATAGCTCCTTCATGGGACTACGAGCACGGGCATGTATCTGGCAGGTTCATGAACTCCCCTGACACCTGTCCCTTTTGTGGTAAGAGGGAGACCCTGGCGCACATCTACATAGAGTGCGTCAGGTTGCAGCCCCTCTTCCGGCTCCTCCAGAACCTCTTATGAGGTTCTGGCTGCACTTTTCCCTGCAGTTCCTGTTCTATGCACACCCCATCCCTGGCCCCCCAAAGTCACGGGACTGCCTCGCTGTTCATCACTCCAGGTGAAGGAAGATGGATAGGGGGGTGCTCTGTGACTATGGGGTCTATTTCCATTCCCTTGTCAATTCATGTCTCCAGGCAGAGTTCCTCTGGGCAGCATCCACTGAGTCCCTGGATGCCTTTGAGGAGCGGTGGGCACTGTCAGGGGTTCCCTGCTCTGTGTCCCCCTCTGGATCCCTCATTATTAAAGCTTTGACCTCACTCTTTTGTTGTCCCCAGAAATCACTAGTAGCCTGGGCTCAGTGGTTCTGCCCTTTTACCTGAGAAGGGCAGGCCTCCACCCACCCCGCTACTACTAATAGTACACCTAGCGTGCAAGTTGTGGTCTCTCTTTTCAGGTATGGGTCCAGAACATCAGTCCTGCTCCCTCCTACATAAGCATACAGCATTCACCAGAAAGAGATGGTCAATCACTGACACAAAGCCCGTATGCCACCATACTCTGGTGCTACTTACGGCTTTGCAACAAAGCACATGATCACATGGCATGTAACCCTTTGAATGCTGACGTTTTCCAGACTGCCCAACATACAAGTGCAGAAAGTTAACTATCTCCTGGGAGCAACCTCGCCTGTTATCTGGGGGCACTCACTGGATAGTGAACAAACCAGGGACTCATTCAGGAGTTACATGTTTAACACCATCATTCAATGCCCGTTGCGCCTTCCAGTAGAAGGAGAGTGCCTCAGACAGCTTTATGGTGGTAGAAGCTGCTTGTTACCTCAGGAAGGCATAAGAACATGCATGTGGCAAGAGAAGGCATCTCCAGTGATACATACAGAAAAGCATTTCCTACTGGACCTCTGACAAGGGACCACATCCTGTTTGCCTGTGTACCAGCAGTCCAGCTGAAGTCAGGCAAGGAGATTAATCGGACTTTGAACTCAATTATACCAGAGGGCAGGCACACCTATGCCATTTTCCCAGAGTACTAATACGTAGCATTTCAGGACAATAAATTGCTTCCACCCACGTTCTCACCAGAACGAGGATGGATCGAGGAGATGCCACAAGAAGCAACCCCTACTGCCTCACACAGTTGTTTCTCTGCATCTCACTGACCTACTGCATTGATGCACTGTTAATAAGATACGAAAACCTAATTTAATGGTGTGGGATGAACCAGTCATTCCCTGCAGGGATCAGACAACTCGCAGTGCAAGTGCATTGGCAGACGTACCTCACAATACTCAATTCAGAAAGATACAATGAAGCTCTTCTGAAAGGGCTGAACTGGTACAAGGGCATGGCCAGGGGTTTACCTAGCAGCTGCTTCCAGCTCTGAAAAGGAGCAGGCAGTGCTCAGCTGAGCCTGGATACCTTTTCCATTTACTGAAACTGAATCCCAATGTGGTACAGCACATGTCCTTTTTTATGGTTTGAAAAAATTAGCAGTGGACACAGATCAACCAAGAACTCCTCATCAGCAGATAAAAAGTGTGGCTCATCGGCAGGCATCAACGTCCAGTCGGGCGGTTCCGACTACAGCATATACACCTTATACACAAACAGAGAGGACTCTCCCCCAAACAGTTTGGAGGAAGTAGAGTACTGTTTATCTATAGGGACGGGGCGGGGGTGGGGGGAGAGATCAGAATTGGGCTTATTGGTATTCAGCAGCTACCCAGAGAAAGCCCTGGGGACTCCCCACTCTGCTTCACCAGAACAGGTGCTCGAGTACTGTATGTTCCAGTCTATGCATCCGATAAAGTGGTGCCACAAGTACTCCTGTTCTTTTTACTTTTAAGAGCAGGATTTCACACTGGGGAAAACTTGACAGAGAGAAAACATTTAAACTAATTTACTTCACCTGCAGTTGTATGTGCATTCTTCACTTCTGTGGCTACATTTTTGAAGCTGTTGCTTTTAAACAAACAACACTTTTCATCCAATGAATTTCACATTTATTAGTGATGCCTCACAATAACAAGGAATAAGTGGCCTTATTTCATAGATGGGGAAGCTGAGGTACATGAAGCTTAAGTGATTTTCCCAAGGTCATTCAGTGAGTCAGTGGCAGAGTCAGGAATAGACGTCAGTCCCCTGACTCACAGTCCCCTGCTCTAGCCACTGGGCAATACCTCCCAGGCTGGTTTCTCCATCTGTTTGACCATGCAATTAAGTTATCATCCTCTTTTCATGACATCAGTCAACTCCGGAGGAATGCTTGTTTCTGTCACGAATTCAGCCTCCTGACTTTACTGACATCAAGAGGAGGATGGGCCATGAGGAAAAACTCCTTTCCACCCTATTCCCCCCGCCACTTGATATAAGCTAAAACATCCCTGAAAATTATTCTTGCCACTTTTGTTAATTATGAAAACCACACAGAGTAGGGAGAGTTAGTTCAAGGGCTCTCCCACTTCTCTAGCACGTGGACCACATCTGAGTAGAGAATAATTCCATGGACACCTCTTCTCTGATCTCTCTTCTTACAAACTGTCCCCTCCCATTCACAATCACATAAAGCCCTATAGCACCTATAGCAATTCCATCAGAGCTTTGGAGCTGTGCTCGGGCTCCGCTCCAGCTCCAGGCAAAAACCTGCAGCTCCAGAGCTGCTCCGCACTCCAGCTCTGGGCGCCGCACCAAAGCCCTGGTATTTTTAGTATTTATGAAGCAAGGAGGAGCCAGCCTAATGGGACCAGGCAGCTCTCGGTGAATGACCAGCAACAGCCCATTGACCAGAGCGTAGGAACTACTGGACCCGTTTAATATTCTCCCCAAAGTAAATATTCTTAACATGACTTATTCTGAAGCTGCTACATCAGTTACCTCCAAGCTGTGCAAATACAGTGCTTCTGTAGGAGAGGCTCGGACTTTAGTGAGGTTCAGAGACACAGTTAAGGTCCTGTAAAAAGCAACAGAGGGTCCTGTGGCACCTTTAAGACTAACAGAAGTATTGGGAGCATAAGCTTTCGTGGGTAAGAACCTCACTTCTTCAGATGCAAATTAAGGTCCTGTATAATACAAAACAAAGCTATGCTCCAGTTCTACTGGGGGAATACGGTCATTGTAGGCCAGGTGTCCCAATATGGCTGTATTTTTAGCCCAGATAGGGGCTTGGGAAACAAGGTTAAATGTGATGCTAACACCTCGCTCACTCACCTTACTGCTGATGTCCTCTCGCTTGCTTCTAGGCTTGCTCCTCCTCAGTTTAATAGATGGGGAGCGAAGCAGGTTTTTTATCCTGCTTGTTATCGTAGATCCTTCAACCGACATCATACCTGGGTGAAGGGAGAGTATCACCCCACTCAAAAACAAACTTCAGTAAATCAGCCCAGCTTTGTGGCCAGCACACCCACGAGCTCAGGGCCAACTCACGCTCCTTCACATGTCTCTCACTGACTCAGTTTTCTGGGGACTCCCAACTCTGCTTCACCAGAACTCATGGACTTCTGGACCAAGGTGCTCAAGTACGTTTTTAGATTTCTCCTTTGCAGACACTAGAGCATCAGACCAGCTGTAATCTAAAAAACAAGGATTCATGGGTCAAAAAACCATTCCCAATAGATTGTACTTTTGTATTTCTAGGGAATGCAGAGAGAAAAATGGATACCATTTAAGTCTTTGTGGGATATGGATGGACGGTGTATCATTCATTTGTGGTGGCAAAGAAGTTTTTTAAAAGTTGCAAATGACAATTTTGTATTTATTAGTAATTTACAAATCTAAAGAGAGACACAATTTTGATGTGTTTGATGAGAGAATTTTCAGGATTTAAGTTTTAATCACAGATACTTTGATCCTGCAGTTGGAACTAGGCAAGCAGCCCTTTGGAACCCATTACAGTCAGCAGGAGTTCATCCACATACATCCAATTGCAGAATCAGTGCCACAGACTAGTGTAGAGGCCAGGGACCATTTCATTTTCTGTGGTTTACAGGATGCAGAGCATATTGTTGGTATTTAAATAAACAATAACAAATACAAAATATAAGTCACACTAAGGTACAGGGAGTAAATAAGAGACAGGCTGCTGGTGTTTTTAAAGCTCCCATAAATTTACCTCTGCCTTTTAATATACTGTATGTTATCTAAATATAAAGTCATACAATATTACACACACACCACTATTTATAAAGGAGATCAGCAAGGAATCGTGATCGCTGGCAAGGATTAGAGATCTCGGGTCAAACCTTCTACACCTTTGCCCAAGCCACCGAGCTGGAGGAGGTGGGGGAAGAGAATCAAGTCAGGTTTCTAACTGAAGTAGTTTGCACTAAAATATCCTCCTCGCTTTCATACAAGATGGGGGGAAGGAGGGGAAAGAATGCTAGAGTCAGCAAGATCGCGAGCCCTTTCAGAGCATTGCCCACTCATTTTGCAGAAATGAGATACGGGGGGCGGGTAATTTGGTTCTTTTTAATTAAAATCAGAACGTTTCCACCGCAAAAATATAACGAACTTTTCAAGCAGGCGCTTGCACGGGCCGATTTCCATTACCTTGGTGCTGCAGGAGCTGTGTCTGCTGGAGGGGGCGGGGGGGCAGCAGGGACGTGCGATTAAAAAAGGATTTATCCAAGGCTCTGTCCATTCAACTAACCTTCCCTAAACGAAAAACCAGTTCCGAAGTCAGCGTCCTCCTCCTCTTCCTCCTCCTGGTGTCACGGCTTTGCAGGCATCGGCACTGGTACACGGGGAAAGGAGGAGCGAGACCCAAACTGCAGCAAGAATCCGGAGTTCGTCACCACTTCGGAGAGATTTTTAAAAATGCGGGAGGAAAGGTGCGGGGAGGGGATGGAGGAGAAGGATCTGCGGCTCCGCTGGTGAATTTCCCCGCAGCTTATAACGGGGCTGAAACTGACCAGATCCAGTGCCCCCAGCCCCCTGCTCCGTATTCTTCCCCCTCGGAGCCGCTTGCCTTCCCCGGCTGGCTACAGTGTATCGCCTGCGCGCTCAGCTGTTTCCGCTCTCGGAGTTCCAGGCTGGCTCCCGCTCGCATCCCCCCGCGGCAGCCCCAGCCTGTGCGGAATCCGTCTGTGCCTGCAGCAGCCTCTCAGCGCTCACACACAGCTCCAGCCAGGCGGCTTCGCTGGGCTACGGGAGCTCAGGCAGATCAAAACGCGAAACTGACAGACCAAAAAAAAAAAAAAAAAAAAAAAAAAAAAAAAAAAGGTGGGTGGGTTTGAAATTGCAGAGAGGGAGGGCTGGGAAACCCCGCAAAAGCAAACCCTGGTGCAGAGATTGGCGGGCTGCAGAGCTGGGGGAGGGAGCAGCGGGCTGGGATTGGCAGAGGAGGAATTAGCGAGCGTTTGTTAGATCTCCAAGGGAGAAGCAATCTGTACTTCACCCTGGGGGTGCCTGATGACGCCTTTGCAGGCCAGTGAACCCGGTCTGTTCTGTTCTCTATAGGGTCTTATACCAGGCTCACCCCCACGGTACCTGAGCACCTGCCAGTAGGGCACTATGCATTGCATCTGTCAGGGGTGCTGTTCACCTCCAGTTTCCCAGACCCTGGCCTCTGCAGCGGCAGCAGCCAGCCTCTTCCCTGCCTCCCATTCAGCTGGGCAGGATTGAACCCGCCAGGGAGCTTAGGCTGTTACCTGAGAGAAGGGATTCCACCCAGGTGTGTCTCATGCTGCCACAGCCAAGAGGCTCAATCTTAGACCAGTCAGTGCTTCAATTGTAATGAAAGAGGTGCTGGAGCTCAAGCTATTTTTGTATTTTCATAACTGACCTGACAAGCCTAGAGGTGCTGGGGCTATGATCTGCCAAGTCTAGAGATGCCAGGGCTCAGCCTGGCACAAAATAAAGGCTGGAGCCAAATGGTAGTTGTGCCCGTACAGCAGGCAGAAGGGGCGGAGCCAGGGGCTAGCCTCCCCAAAGGGGTGCTCAACCCAGGGCCAACGCAACCCATTAGGCGACCCAGGCGGTCGCCTAGGGCGCTACAGTTTGGGGGGCGGCGACCGCGGCGGTATTTCGGTGGCAGGACCTTCCGCCGCCTCTGTGGGGGGCGGCATTTCGGGGCGGGACCTTCCGCCGCCTAGGGCAGCAGAAAAGCTGGCAGCACTCCTGGCTCCACCCACCGCCCATGCTGTACAGGTATGCAAGGGAGCATGGCCAAAGTTCCAGTCCCTGCTGGTGCCACTAGGGGCGCTAATCACCTCAAAGCGGGTGGGGAGGCAGGAGAGCCATAGGCCCTCCCACCAGCACCGGCCAGCAAGAGTGGCAATGAAAGGAGTGTATCTAGGGCAGTGATACTCAGACTGAGGCTCAGTAGCCGCAAGTGGCTCTTTAATGTGTCTCCTGCAGCTCTTTTCAGCATGTGATACCTAAGGTGTAGCAGTGGATTCACTGCTCCTCTGCACCTGTGAGCGCAGAAGGGCTTGTGCAACTCACACTCCCACTTCAGAGTTATGGCTAAAAGCCACAACAGAGGCCTAAGGGAGGGGATGGGAACCTACATTACCTGTGATGAAAGCAGGAGTAAAAGTGGCGAAATTCTACTATTGCCCCGCTTACCCTGGCTCTCCCCCTCCCCCTGCCATACCACCATCCTATCTCTTGGGAGCTGCTCCTCCACACCCTTCTCCCTCCCCATCTCCTTTGATGGCTGCCCTCCTTTTCTCTTGCTTTGTCCCATCTTTGGGGGCTCCCGTCCAACCCTGGGTGTTAATGGGAATTATAGCTGGTCACTGAAAAAAAAAATAGTGACAATTTGGTGAAGTCCCTGGGATTATTCACACTTGTAAAGTTATTCATGTACAAAAGTGTTTGCAGGATCAGGGTCTTAAAGTTGGTCTGGTCAAAACTCTGTCCCTACTTTAGGGAAAAGTCCTGCTTTGACCGCAGTGAAATAACCTAATATATCTTTTCCATCTCTAATTTCTATGATATCCAACCACATTGGATAAGCAAATTAGCTGGAAGTTTCTGCTATAATGACTGTATATGTCTTCTGTGTTTAACACATCAAACCTGTCCTCCACTCTCTACACTGGCTTCCTATAGAATATTGAATTGAGTTCAAGGTCTCAGTCCTTCAAAGCGTGCCATGGCCTGGGCTTATGACAGCTAAAAGATCACCTAAGGCTCTGGGATGAAGACTGTGGTCAACAACACACCTTTCTGGCACAATGGAACGCTCTACCCCAAGGGTAAAGCTCTGCTGTGCAGGAGATGGAACTTTCTTGGGAGCCTGTTTGAGACTGTGGAATGAACTCCTCTGGCAAATCTGGACTATCACAAGCCACCTCATCTTCCACTCCAAAGCACAATTCCTTGATCTGTCTTTAATATAAACACAGCAACGGGTATATTTTAAACCAAAACAAAACCCTAAAACAACACACTCCACTGCACATTCCTCTCCTCCTAGGAAGTGGATGAGAGAACAAACAATGGGTGACAGATGTGTAGTCATGTTGCTTAATGCCCTACTGGAAGTTGCTCAGATACTAGGGTGATGAGTGTGGTATAAGAACTTGAAGAGAACAAAACCACAAAATAAAAGAGTTACAATGGCCAAGTTTTTAACCATCATTAGATTTCAGTGTGAATAGCCCATGAACTTCATATATCATAGAGCTGCAGCTTCAGTCTCTACAGACTAAGAAACACACTCCTGTATCATTCAGAATGTTTTCTACACAAGCAGAAGAGCTAGACTCTATTTATTTAATGAAAGATTCATTTCTACTGAAACAGAGCATGCCAGAGAAGTGCTCATAATAGTCTTCCAGCTAAAGCTGGTTGGAAATGGAGGTCTGTTTTCATGTAAAATGTTTATTTTTTCAGTGAAATAAACAAATATCTAAAAAATTAAATATTTTCATTAGGGAATGCTTCACACTGGAGTTATACTGTGGGTGTCTAATGTTCCCATTCGCCCATGTAGGCCGGGTTTCCTGGATAGACTACATCTTCCATGATGAACCCTGGTTTCCCCTCTTGGTGAGGGGAGGCCACACTGCAGTAGCATATCTAAATCTAAATATTTTAGGGTTTGGATGAAATATTTCAGTTTTGGGATGGTCAGTTTGACAAAAAATATCTCCATTTTCCACAGAATGCAGTCATTTGGGGGGGGAAATTGTAAAAAAAAACAATTTCCCCCAGAAAAACACATTCAGTTGGAAGTTTTCAACCAGCCCTACTTCCATCTCCTTTGGTAGAACACTTATATAACAGTCTGACCTACTGGTAAAGGTGTGTGCGCACTGGGGATTGTGAACCACTGCCAGATGAGCACTGTATCTGTGCTCTGCCTTTGAAATCGGGGGAGACTTCTACTGTGTTTTCATTCCCCCCCAAAACTGTGATAGATTGGCATTGCTTTGTAAGACGAAACAAGACTACCATGGCATGAAACTTTGCAACTGCAATAGGGCAGTATTTTTTTAATCATATAAAGTACCACAGTGGGAGGTAGGGAACATACCTTTCAACTTTCAAAGGCCCAAACATGGCCCACAACATGTGACAAAAATCCAGAATGAGGAACACACAATATGACTTGTGCAGGAAACTTAAAATGCTGTGGAACTCCTCACCTTAGTGTAAATAATTGTGGTATGTATGAGTAACAGTGCCTGACTGCACAGGGTAGGAAAAGATTAATAATAGAGACCAGAGCTGCTGCAACCAATTAAAGCCTCAGTCCTGCAAAGATTTATGCATCTGCTTAACTTTATCTCCTGTGAATAGTTCTATTGCAGTGAATGGGACTACTTACAGTGGCCCAGACCCTCAAAGGAATTTAGGTACCCAACTCCCACTGATTTCAAAAATTAAACATATGCATCAGTCTTTGTAGGGTTGGAGCCTGCTATTGCATATACTACCATAATGCTTTTCTAGGACCTCAATTCCACGAGTCTTTATTTCTGATGTAAATCATTTCTGACAATAAAGGGGAGGGGGAGTGCCCAGTTGGTGTGGAACATATGCAAATTTGGGACTAGATTGACTGATGTCTTCAAAATGGGCGACAGCTGAGATATTTGTTTGGGAGAATTTGTTCAAATGTAATTAAGACTATTTTCTTCTTCTATTTGAACGCTGAGCACATGCAAAATGCAATTTGTGATTGATTCCCCCCCCGGCATGTGTTTGTAAAATGATTTTTTTTTAAAGGTGAATTGCCTCTCCAATAGCAGTGGAGTTTTAAGTCCATTGAAAAGAGACTGGTGAGTGGAGGGTGCAGAAATTTCTGATATGCACTTTGCAAATATTTTGCCGAAAAATGCAGAACTTTCCCAAATGTAAACAAACAGCCAATTTGAAATTTCACTAGGTTTTGCCAATTCATCATAAGTACAAGAATTTTGCTGACATTTTGAAATTAATTTTTTTAAGGGATTTTCTCCCCGTGGTTTTGGTAATATAACAGCAGATCCAACAGCTGGGATACCAGCCTTACTCCTGGATCTTAATTACTGCAGCAGGGAAACAAGTAGAATTACCAACCTCTTGTTAGTCTTTAAGGGACTGAAGTGAAAGTTGTATTTCACAACTAGTGTATCATGCGGATTTCCTGGTTCTAACATAAAAACTGTGAAATGAGAGTATGAAAGTATAAGACTAATGCAGAACTGTTGCACCCATTTTAACAAATAGAAGTAAAGTCAAGGGTCTGAGCATTACATCTGATGTCACAATCCTCCCATCCAATAACTGTGCATAACTGTCTTGATATTAAGTGAAATGGGCCTATACTTTTGGAACACCGAGGATCAATTGGCAAACCCACCACTCAATCGAATTGCTCCTTATGATGCATTTCTGCCATGGTGCTTACAGTAAACTGCCTAATGACAGTGATCAAGCAGGTGGCCTGTTGGAGACTGATTAATTATCTCTTATATAAAAGCCTGTAAATTATAAACATGTGTAGCTTGTGAAACCACATGAGCCTATGATTTTTACTCTCCTCTTCTTCTAACACCACCCATTGTGTGCTATGCCCGTGTGCTACATCTTGTTTTTATTTGGACTGTGCACTCTTCAGGACAGGGCCTGGGTTCTTTTACAATCTGTTTGTCCCGAGCCCAGCACAATGGGTCACCACTCTCGACTGAGGCCAGTGGGTGCAAGAGTAATACAAATGCTAATAACTATTAGAGGCAGTGGAATTTTCAGTTGCGTTGCTGGGGTCACAGATTCAGCCCCTTTCAGATCAGACATTGCACTCTGATGAGAGTCTCTCTTTCCTCTCTGCAATTTTATTCTTGGGTTCTGTGGTTGTTTTAATGGCATGTTTAATGCAAAGAACCATAAATGCTGAAGGAGAACAGATGCCATGGAAACAAAATGCTTGATTATTTTTTAAATGGTAAGTAAATTGGCCCCCAACCTCCCTGCTTTTCTACTAAACAATATAGTACCAATAATTCAGTAAACTCACAGGAGGCAAAGGGGCATTTTGTAAATGATTTTAAGCAAAACATGTTTTTCTCATTGAAATATCCTGATCAAGGCATAACTCAAGAGAACACAGGCCAACAGGGTTAAGTCTATACACACTTCACAGCAATATGATGACATGAAAGCTTTGTCCTTGAACTTACAGCCCTTACACACCCAAAATGCCCCTTGACACCAGTGATTCGTGTAAGGGATGTGAGGGCACAGCTCCCCCTGGCTATTTTGTCATTAAAGCACTTGTGGTCTGATTGTCAGAGTTGCCTGTTTACTCTAATGGGAGCTACCTTTCCCCCCAGCTGTATGATGCTCATTAAGACAGGAATGATCAAGCGGGGGGCAAGATTTACATTTTCTATAAGAAAATAAGGCCAAGATTTTCAACAATGGGAGCCCCAAATGAGGCTCCTAAATCCATATTTATGAAGGGTTAGACACCTGTGGCTGGCCTGTGCCAGCTGTCTTGGGCTCTCAGGGCTCGGGCTAAGGAGTTACAACCGTGCTTAAAGCTCATTTGTTTTCATAGTGTGGTTATTTGGGACCTTAGACATTGGACCCTGACCAAACTAGTGGTGCTTACGGTGAGGTGGTCACTGACTCATTGACTAGGAGGCCGGGGAGAGAAAGCACACACAAAGGCTGGGTCCGGGGTGGGAAGGTCTCCAGCTCGCCTGGGGGAGTCCCGAGCTGAAAACTGCCTCTAGGGACTGTGTAATTGAACTCATGGAGATGGCACCTGAGTAAGGGAGAAGGAAAGCTTCCTGAATACCAGCCCCAAGCTGGAGGTCTATAGCTGAGCTGTCCTTTATCAGGCACTTCGGGGAAAGGAAAGGAAATTGCCCAGTGCGGTTCAAGAGCCAGAGGCTGTTCCCTGAGTGAGAGGTGTTGGAGACAACTTCTCATAGGTGCACATAAGGACCATTTACCAGTGCTATTTCATAACATTTATTTTCCCTCCTTTTTCCTGGGTTGCATCAACTGTGAACGAACTCATTGTCCCATTTGTCTGCAGTTGGTGCATCCCAGGAAAAATGGGAAAGCGATGCAATTTTTGCCCCAGTGAAGATATCCCATGTGGAAAGTGGGGTTCTGCTCTCTTCCAGGGGCTGTTACCAGGTGCAAACCTGGGTGTGCAGCAGCTGTGTTCCACGGTGAAACTCCCCCTGTGCAGAAAGCCAGCCCGTGGCCTCGGCCTCGCTTGAGTCCCCTGGGGGATGGGCAGCTGAACTGTAGGTGTGGCGATCGGAGGAACACCCAGAGGGACGTGTTTCTCCCACTTATGTGCATGCTGCACAGGCATTTTAAAGCTCCTCATGCTGGCAGAGGTAGCTTCAAAACACACAGGCTGGCCCCGGCACATGGTAACTGAAGGGAAGGGGATGTGCAGATCTCTAACTGATGCTGAGGTATGTAAAGTGGACTGGTTGTGTGACACATAATGCCTGTTCATCACCCAGCACGCAGGAACACCCACTCACACCTGGGTATGTTGCTATTTCAGTCCATCATGCAGTGTGAGGGACTCTCACAAATGGCCCAGCCCTTTGACCAGCACTTGTGCCTTCTTGGCCTTCCACCACATTCCTGCTAGCCGCTGAGCCATGTGCCTTTGCTCTCGGTGTCGGTTGTGGTTGGAACAGGACTCCCACTCCGTCCCATGTCAGAACAGAGTGCAACCAGCTGTGCTCAGGTGAGTATACTAGACATAGGGTTTGAACCCTATCACTGCTATTCTGCCAATTCTCCGCCCTGCCAGCAGGTGCATTGTGCCCATCTATACAACTAAGTATCCTGGCAAACACGTATTTTCTTGCAGCGAATGGGGTGGCTGGGCCTGCAGTAGCAGAAGCTGGAACTTTTAAGATATTGCCATGTCAATTTCCCCTTGCCAGGTCTGGACACACTGGGCTCCAAGGGACTCCTGCTTTAGACAGAGATACTGCAGCATTTGCTGCCTGCTTTGATGGGGACAATAGCCCACAGGACATGTTTTCTTGTGTGTGCTCATTTCCCCTATCCCTTGCTTGCCAGCCCATGCTGGGAGGATGTTGGCCATAGCGTACATTGTTTTCCTATGAGTGCAGTCTAGTCATGCACGTTTCTAGTACCTACTTAGCCCATAGTTTTGTAATTGACCTTAATAAATGTGTTTACTCCACTTCCCTTCATCATGTGCTTTCTAGGTCTAGGGAACAGTAATTAAGGAGAACAGTGGCACATACGTAACTGCTATAAAGCCAAACCACACAATGCACTGGAGTTCTGGATTGTCTTCCTCTTTAGTTGTTTAGCCCCGGCAGCGAGCTCCTCACTGTCCCACAGCTCAGAGTGAGACTCCATCCCTGCCCTGTGACACTGACAATCTATGAGCTCATTACCCAGGCCATAAAGTTATGCGGCTTCCAGCCACCCAAATGCTTGTAGTTGTTATGAGCTAGTGCCAGCAAAATAAAAGGCTTGTCTATCACTTCACTTACCTACATTGCCAGCGGCAGCCCTGCCTCCATTTGGAACATGCCTTTAATGAGTATTGCACAAACCCTACTGCTGGCGAGCAAAAACAAGGCACTGCTCACGACAGTGGTGTCATCAGAGGTTTACATTGCACTAGTTGAAGCACATTTGTTCAGATCAGTTGTCACGCTATATTAACGGGGATTGCAATAGCCAAAGGAGCTAAAGTTATCTGGGTGCTGATTTGCTAAATTACCACAAACGTCATCATAATTTCCCGCTCCAGTAATACGGATCGAACGCAAACATCTGAAAATCAAATGGTTGAAAGCAGGCAAGTTATATTTGCGATGTTTCCTAGATCACACTATAGCAGGGCTTACCTGAGCTGGCTTTGGACCCGCCACTGCCTCAGTTTCCCCTTCTTCCGCACGTAATCAACCTCCACATGGCGTTTTCAGAGTCTGGTTTAGTGGCATCAAGTTCTAAATATAACAGGTCTTCCACCCTGCCTCCTTCCAGAGTCCCAGCTGAGGCTTTCCTCCTGGACACCTGCTCTTCCCCATCCACCCTGGGTAGCTGCTGCCTGCTCCCCACAGGCTTGCACTCCTCCGAACTCATGCAATCTGCCTGAGCCCGCAGGCACTTTATAATCTGTAGCCCTGTAAGACATCGGAGTCTCACTCCCACTACCTCAGTGGTAGCTAAATGAGGCACAGGTGAGGCTAAGCCACCGTCCTTAACGGGCCAGCCTTGGAACAGCTACACTGAGATATGCATGTGCTCCAGGAGCAGAGCCCTGTCACAAGCCCCCATTGCATCCATCCCCACTAGGGACAAGCCATACAGAACAAATGGGTTCTCATAACGTTCAGGGATTGGACAGCACTGGAACTGATGGTTTCCCTGCACACTAATCGCCGGTGTCAGTGTGATCGGGGGGCCAGCTGTGGTCACTCAATTATAGTGAACTGCAAAGAATGGGGCAGACAAACCCCAAAAAGCTGGTGGATATTCCAATACTTAGATTCATCAAATCAGCACCTTTATTATCTTACTACTTACTCAGAAGTCCAAACAACACAGTTCCCTTAAAGTGATCCAGCCTCAGGCCTCCATCCAGGTACCGAAGTCAAACATGATGATTTCTGAAAATCTTATTTCATCATATAAAAGAAAAGGCTCTACCCATCCCAAAGGATCGGACACATTACCTCCCAGGTTAATGAATGTTTCAGATCTTACCCAAATACACGCTACAGCCAATTCTTATTAACTAAACTAAAATGTATTAAAAAACAAAAGAGAGAGAGTATGGTTAAAAGATCAATATACATACAGACATGAGTTCAATCCACTGAGGTTCAGATTCATAGCAGAGATGGTGAGCTTCATAGTTGCAAAGCGTTCCTTTAGTTCATAGGTTATAGTCCAATGTCCAAATCTCATATTCAGGGCGTACCAGCATAACTGGGACCTCAGTCTTGCGACTCAAACTTCCCCTGATGAAGCTTAACCAGATCTGAGATGACAGAATCAGGACCTAAGGGTCTTTTATACAATTTCATGTCTTTTGACAAGTTGTAGTTCAAAAGGTAATTCGCATGACTTTGAAGGAGGTCTTAGCCTTAGAATTAACATAAGACAATTTGCTTGTTCCTCCACCATTCACAGATTATTTGCTGTACATTTCAAAGAGAGATGAATACAGAGATGTCCCATGTTTACAATTAATTTAAATGATAGGATGTTCTTTTGACCTCTGGATTATAAGAATACAGCATAGACAAGGACTGCTGATTGCATTGCCCATCCTACTCATTCATATGTAAACACACACAAACACAAACATGATCTCCCACATGTCTTACGAGGGTTATTTATTTTGCAGGATGTTTAACCCTTTCTAGCCAGGCGTCATAGTCAGACTCTCACAGTACGTCTACACTGCAGTTAAACACCCACGGCTGGCCCATGTCAGCTGACTCGGGCTCGCAGGGCACAGGCTTCAGGGATGTAAAAGTGTGGTGTGGATGTTCAGGCTGGAGCCTGGGCTCTGGGATCCACCCACCTTGTGGGGTCTCAGAGCTTGGGCTCCAGCCCAGCCTGAATGTCTACACTGCAATTTTCCAGCTCCGCAACCTGAGTCCCATGAGCTCAGGCCAGCAGGGGTGTTTAACTGCAGTATAGACATACCCTCAGTACCATCTGGGACAAGCGTGTACTGCAACAGTGCTGACAACACTAGTCCCGCTGCTTACAGGAAAGTCCCAGCTCCTCATTGAGCCATAAGAAAGAGGAGGAGTTCGAGAGGGGTTGGATGCAAAGCATGAATCTGTCCGGGAGGAGACCAGGTCCTGAGCCAGGCTTGGAGATAGTCACAATAAGAGTGCTGTTATTTTGCAGTGGGACTGGGATTTTCAAAGAATTTAAAGGGAAGCAGGGCCCAGCTCCTATTGCCTTTCTGTGGGAGCTGAGCACCTAATTACTGCAGGCCCCTGGGGAAATCCCACCCTCATTTTTTCACCAGTTCATCCTCTGCCTTTTTGTTTTCTCCTCCTTGAAAATGCACAAAATGCAGACAATCTTCTCTAACCCTGGCTTGCAAAACCCACAGCCAGCATGAAACATCACCTTTGCTTAGCCATGGCAGCCACCTTTCAGTAGAACAGGACAGATCTTGGAGAACAGTTGCCAGTAGGACACAATATATTAAATCTGATTCAAGCAGGAGAAGACTGAAACATGAAATACCGTATGGTCCTGTCAGAACAGATGGGTGCCCTTCCAGACGAGGACACAGACACACACCCCAGGACAGTGCCATTTGTGAGTCTGGTGACAAAACCCAGGGTCAGATCCAGGACAGCACTTTCCATGAGTCTATCCCTACAGCACTCAAGCACATGTTTAACTTCAGGCATGTGCTTGTTGCCATTGCTAATGTGCTGTTTGGACTGGGGACACTTTCCAGAATTGGGACCAAGGCAGGCAGCAAATAAAGGCCAAATTCAAGAAAACGCAGCCAGATAGTCATCCGACAGGAGGACTGATCAAAGGAAGGTTAGACAGGACACTGCAGCCAGATCCTCTACTCATGGGGAGGAACTCCTCAGGCACCATGGTGTTGAGCATAAAAACTAGACTGACAAGACAGAATTCTGCAAGGCAGAGCGGCCTCTGCTAACATTTCAGAAGCGAGGAAAGGAATCGAAGTGGAAGGCTGGCTGCCCTTGGGACAAGGATACACACAAATGGAAGAGATGAAAAATAAAAACAAGGGTCACAGCAAATAAATAACAAAGGCAGCGGAGTGGCACCCGAACTATTACCGGAAGGGTTGACATGATGTAAGGAAGGCCAGCTGGTCGGTAACAGTGGCCTAAGAAGGAGCACATAGAGACGGTATTAGAGCTCGGCTAATAGATTAATAAACATCTAGGAATAATCGCTCAAATCAAACATTTCGTTTGCTTCCGTCATCTCTGCTTACTGCCAATATACTAGTGAACAGGTTGACAGACAGGAATGCTCACGAAACCAGTGAGATTTAGCAGACTTATATATTTCTAACTCAGTTTTAGATCTGATGGAAAAAAGAGATCATCAGTTAGTTCCCACTGCTGTTTTCATTTTTTTTCCCATTGCAATTTTCCCCGGTATCTTGCAAAAGAAGAGGAACTACATCCTCAAGGAAACACAGTCAAAATGGCTTCCATTAACACTCAGAACAACATGAGCTATGGTCAGCCAATCAGAGGATGAGGACCAATATTCTGTGACCAATCACAATCAACCAACCCAACTCTAAGTTAAAACACATAACTCAAATGTTTGCCCCCTTGTTTTAATAAGTGAAAACATCTGACACAAACATTGCCAACATTTAGCTCAAATATTGTGGAAAATGTCACAAAACTGCTGCCAGCCTGAGTTCAAAACCAGGCAATTTCTAACAGTGCATCTCTTCCCCAGGAATACTTCACCCAGCGCTGTACTGTACAGTCTGCTGCTGCCATTTGCCAGAGTAAGAAGCATAAAGGGAAGGAGTTGAATTCTGCTGGTGATTCTTTGAGAACTATAGCACCTCTTGCAGCCACTCCCTCTCATACTACCCGAGAAGTACTTGGGGGCTTGAGGGCAAGACCCTGGAGACATGCTTGTGAGGCTGGCAGGCCAGGTGCCAGCTCGTACCAAGGCCCCTAGGTCTCACTGAACACTGACAAGTGCATAGCTGGAAACCAGTCCGGCTCACCTGCGTGTTAGCACTGCGAAAAGAGACATTAGGTTTGTAAGAATGTGTTGAGCGTTTGGACTTTAGGAAATGCTTGTGAGTTGCAGCCTGCATTCATTTGACTTATAATAGTTTGTAGCCTGTGTTATAAGGTAATATTTAAGTGTTTGCTTTGTATCTATGAAAGGGCTTGCTATGGGACTGGAAACCCCCACAGTCAGGAGAGAAGCATTACCAAGTCTGCAACATTAGTTTACTACACGAGGTGTCATCTCCTGCCCAACAAAAGAAGGCCTATGGACACCTGATGAGCCATTGTGGAACATCAGTGGATAAAAGACCTTGTTGATTGCCCCCCACGCCCAGGAAGTGGGGACAAACCCTCATCCCATCCCAGTTTGAACTCTGGGGGAAGGGAATAAAAATTCCTGACCAGAAGGCACTGTATCACTGTGCTGCCTGGAATTCAGAGAGGGCAATATTTCTAAGCATATGCAAGGGATCCCCGAGCTGCTTCGCTTGGGTTAGCCCTGGAGTTACAGCATTTGCCCATTACAGCAGCTTCTATTACTTTTTGAAACCTAAGATGTAGTTTGTTTGTGTGTGTGTGTTTACCTGCTTTAACCTTGTAAATAACTCTCATTTCTTTGTCCTGGTTAATAAATTTTTAGTTAGTTTATTACAGGCTTGGCTACAGGCATTGTCTTTGGTGAGAGATCTAGGGTACAACTGACTGAGGGTACATGGCTGGTCCTTTGGGACTGGGCATAACCTGAATATTGTGATTTTTGGTGTAAGGGATCATCTATCACAAAGACAGGCTTGCTTGGGTAGCAAGATAGAACAAAGTGCCCCAAGGGACTGTCTGTGACCCCATATCAAGGCTGTTACAGTGCTTGAGGAGTTCACACTTGATACATGGTTGGTGAAATCTAAGTATAGAGCTCACAGCCGTTTTGGGGTTTGTGCCCTGATCTGCCCTGAGATTGGTACCCCGTTCTTGAGCCGCTCCGGACAGTGTGACTACACTGCACCAGACAGCGAGCCTCCCAGGCTAGTGCACAGACTCACGCTAGCACTCTCAAACTAGCTGTGTAGATGTTGGGGATGGGGATGGGGCTCCGAAGTCTGGGGGTGGGGTTGGGGGTGAGCTTGAGAGCCCAAGCTCCAGCCCAAGCCACGACATCGAAGCACCATCTACGTAGCTATTTTCAGAGCTCTGGCTCAAGCCCCGCTAAGCACAAGTCTGTGGACCCAGGCTGGGAAATTTCCTCCCAGCCACAGTGTAGACAGACCCTGGCATGCCTCCAGCCAATGGCATTGTGGTGATGCAGGCGGCTGCTATGGTAAATGCTCCAGTTAGTGAATTCCTAGGCGTAAGAACCTTGGAGCCTGAACAGATTGCTGGTGCAGTGTGTGCGTCTCTCATTGTTCCTGTGGCAATGAGTGACCCAGTTAGGCTTAGCCCCTGCTGTCTGAGCCGCTTTTCTGCTACTATCTCATGCTTTGGGACCAGCTGTACACCCAGCAGCTCCCCCCCCCCCCCCCCACACACACACCCTACCTCTCTTTCAGCCTGCACCGGGTGCTCCACAGCCAAGGTGCTGACCCCGGACTGTAGCCTCAGCGAGTGATACAGCTTGCTCCAAGGTTATTGCTTTTGGGCACTGGTTGCTGCTGCTGATCTTCCGCCCAGCCCAGCTGCATGAAAATCAGCTTCTCTTTCCGTCATGAATGTGCCCGTTGTACGGTAGTTTTCAGTGTAATTATTGTCCCCCTTAGTCAGCAAAGTTTGTGAAGCTGGACGTTTTCCCTGTCAGAGTCAGACAATGAGGCCTTGTCTACACTAAGGAACTGGAGTAAACAATTCCCACCGGTGCTCCCACTAGCTCAGCTGGTCTGGTGGGAATTACTGTCTAAACTTCCCTAGTGTAGACTAAGGCAAACAGTGGCTGGTTGGAATTGATTGGCACATATCTCAGCATTGGGATATACAAAATCTAGAGGACCTGGGTACAGTAGAGACCCTTACTCCTTTTCCCCCATAACATTTGAATTATGCTAGTTACAGTCAAGTTGGGCAGCCGCTTTAAAGCACGGTCTCACCACCCACGGAGGAGAGGGAGGTTTTTTGTCGTTGTTTTGCTTTCCTTAATGTGGGCATACTGCTCTCCTTTATAAAGTGCTTTGAGATCTGCTTCTCGCCAGTATTGTAGAAAAGCTAGGTATTATACATTATTTATTATTATTATTATTGCATAACCCTGGCTGTATGCTACCCCTATCCTCCACACCTGGCAGCAAAAGCCTATTTCTTAACTCAGATTATAACAGTGTTAGATCCTGTCTATATTAAACACTGCATCAGGAAACCAGTGGAATGCAGGTCCCCTCCCCCTGCAAACAGTTAAATCATCTTATAAATATATATGAGCCTGTGTTTGAACTGTGTCCCTGAACTGTGCCAACACTGGCCCCTTCAAACTTAGATTGGCCTGTCTCAACCTGGCCCAGGGCCAATCTCTAGACTGCACCAGTTGTAAGTGGAACTAACCCCTAGATCCCACTTGATCCTAAGCCAACTGGGTCTAGGCAGAGCCAGGTCACTGTGCCAAGACCTGGGCCTCTAAGGGTACATCTACACAGAAACTAGACACCCATGGCTGGCCCGTGCTAGCCAACGCGGGCTCAGAGGGCTCGGGCTGCGGGGATATTTCATTGCTGTTTAGACTTCCAGGCTCAGGCTGGAGCCCGGATTTTAGAACCCTGCGAGGTGGGAGAGTCCCAGAGCGATTCCCAGCTCACATAGACATGCCCACACTAGCAAAATAACAGTGTGTCTGCAGCGGCACTGGCACTGCTTGGACTAGCTGCCACCCTAAGAACAATCCTGCCCATCCCCTGGGAACGTATTCAGGCAACTAGCCCAAGCCGTGACCCATGCCACCGCAGACACATTGCCATTTTTAGGTACTAGCTCCAGCAGAGCTAGCATGGGCTTGTCTATGCAAGATGGGAATCACAGCTCCCAGCTCAAATGTAGACCTACCCTAAGGCACACGCCCGAGTACAGATCTCATGTGTGCCGTGGGACATGAGGTGCTGCAGCCCAGCTACCTTAATCCCCAGATCCAGTGCCTCAATCCTCCCGAGCCCCTTGTTGCTTATACACATCCCTCCGAAGTCCACCTCACTGTGGGCACTCTGAACTTCTTGCCTCCCCTTCCTCCCCTTTCAGGGACAAGAAGACAGGCAAGCAAGGAGCACATACTTATCCAGGGACTTCCTTAACCACAGTCACTTTACTCTTGAAATCACCAGAGTTACAGCTCTTTGCAAAATAACAGTCCTAAGAGACAACCCCCCTTCACCGAATCTGAGTTCAGCCCTTCCATGAGTCTGAGATCTAATCAGCATTTCAGGCTAGGCAGAGTTTCTCCTGTCTTGTCTTTCTCCTACCTGCTATCCTGGCACGTGGCAGTAGATGGCTTCCCTTCAGAGAGAGCATTCTCCCTTAAATATAGTTTCCAGCTCCATTGGCCATGTGCCCAGGCAGAGGAACTCCCGCCCCTTCCCCCAGCCAGACTTCTGTGCATACAGCTCATTCTTCTTGTGCACAGGTAGATAGCTGAGAGACAATCAGAGTCAATAGCTCTTTCATTGCAAATCTTCTCTGAGGTATCCCACTCCCCTTCTGGATAGGGCCATGTCTGGAATAGACAGCCTTGGCAGGGCCAGGCTGGTTTTACAGCACAGCATACAAACTGGCAAGTTGGCACACAAAATGGAAGACTCAAAACAAGATGGAGTTCACACTTCAGTGCAGACATATTTCTCTGTATCAATGGTTTACAGAGTCATGCGGTAGTCTAGCTCCAAAACATGATTTTAGGCCAGGGTTAGGTCTTGTGTATGTAACTCTTCTGCCAGGTGGAGTCAGCAGCAACAAGGACTGGGTTCAATATCTGGGGTCCATTTTAACAATTCAATACAGAACTGGCTCGAGCCCCCACCCAGTAATCTGGGAAAATTACACATCACCCCCTGGGCACCTCAAAGAGGCAATGCTTCCCCTCTCACAAGCACAGAGTCTGAGTGCAGAAAAGAAACTTTTAATAGAAGGAAGAAAGTAACCCGGCATTAATTCGGGAAAACACCACAACCACAAGCAGGATTCATGAACATAAAACCATGTGCAAAACACCCTCTCCAGAGTACGTTGGGCAGTGTCTTTTGCCTCAGGTTCTTGAGTCCAACACTAAAAGTTCCTTTAATGTGCCCCTCCTTTTTCCCTCCACCACACCCCACTCACAGTTATTGTCCTTGGTCAGTGAAGTCCCAGAGTTCAGAGTTCACCTCCCACCCTGGTGGGGTGGGGGGAAAGGCACCTTGCTCGCTGTGCTGTCCAGGCGCTTGTTCTGACATCAGCCTTTCTGCTCTGTCGGCCATCACCAATGCACACCATCACCTTCCGCTGCCACCTGCCTCTCTACTGTGACTTCAGTGGGTTGGTCTCTTGAGGTTCCACCCAGCTCTCAGTGATTTTCAGCTCTTAGTGGGGGAACCTCACTGCTGAAGCAGGCTGGGCAGAAACCGTGTTCCACAGCAGATGATTTCAGCTCTAGTGATCACTTAAAGCAAAAAGACTCCGAATGGAACCTTAATGAGTTCTAGCTTTGAACAGTAGGGAGGGGCAGGCTAAGCAATGCCTAGGACTCTTGCTAACATAAGTGGTAGTGTAGACATGGCCTAAAAGTTATGTCGCTCAGGGGTGTGAATATTCTGCCCCTCTGAGCAACATAAGTTTAGCCAGCATAAGTGGTAGTGTGCACAGCACTATGTGAGAGGGAGAGCTTTTCCGCTGACATAGCTACCGCCACTTGATGGGGCTGGTTTAATTAAGCCGGTGGGAGAGCATAAAGCGGCTACACGAGAGATCTTACAGCGGCACAGCTGGATTGGTAAGCTGTGCCACTGTCAGGTCTCTAGTGTAGACATAGCAGCAGAGCCCACACCTCCAGGCAGGAACACCTGTCCCCACCCCCTCTTACCTTTCACAAGCGTCTGGCATCTGAGTCCCCTGCTTCGGGAGGTCAGTTCAGTTGAGGGTGACCCCCTCAATCAGGACAGGCTAAGCACAGTTCTGCTGCCCTTTACCCATACAATAAGGATAACATTTCATGACCCCCGTACTCAAAAAGTGATTTGTAACCCAACACCAGCCAAAATTGGTCACTTTGGCAACACAGCTCAGTCTGCTCATATGTAGGCAGAGTGGGTGTGTTCATGGTCCTGAAGCTTCCCCCGCCCCCAACTCATCACTAGCTGTCAAGGGGAAGCTCATTCAAACCTTGCTTACATCTACATAGCCTAGGGAAACAAACCACAGGAGATGCTCAGCATTTCTCAGCCTATTGCCTCGTGCTAGCACGAACCATGTGCCTAGAGCGGGGCTAATGAAGTTTTAAATCTCAGTGTAGTCAGGGCCCAAGGCTTTCATTGTGTTTGACAATCGTTGCTAGCACTGCTATGAGCCTTGCTGTGGAAAGGCTAAAATGACTCTTCCCATTGCTGGGAACTGGGAAGAATGTACATAGGTGCAACAGGACCCATTAGCAACAAGCTGGACAAATAAATAAGGAGCCTTTATTCGGTCATGTGGAATAGGACAGGGACACCCAGTATCCAGAGGAGGCCTCTATGTGATAGTGGATTGAAAGAGGCTGTCATGAGGATACATATTACTGCTGTTCTGGATTTCCCCAGGAAAGTACTTCCCTTGTAGGGTGGGGTAGGAAAATTCTCTTGCTGTACTTTCCCACCTGGATTCCACCCCCGTCTCTCTCCGCAAGATGATGAAAATGCATGTAGTCCCATTCAGAAAGCAGTCATCTCAATGCACTGCTAACACAGAAATGCACAACGCAGTTGGTGCTGGCCAGGTGCAGAAAGGAGTGTCATTGACAGAAAGCACCATTCATTTCACTGGAAAACCACTGCAAGAGAACACCTCAAACTGAGCTCATTTACCCAGGGCTACAAAGAAAGAGCATGGCTAGAGCTTACACCCTGGGCAGAGGAGCAAGCTTCGCTTCTGGGTCAGGGAAGACACTGCATTGCTTACATCAACTGTTACTGGCCTTCAGGAGCTGTCCCACAATGCCCCACACTCACCATACAATCAATCCAAGCGCTCCTGGTGAGGACGCTCATGGCCGACACAAGAAGCCAAGTGTGCACACACCCAAGCGATGTAATAACTGCAGAGGCTATATGCCAGCATAGGTTAGGTTGACAGTTTTGTAGTGTAGACATGGCCTAATTCTGACCTAGCTTTTTACGAAGATAGTTAATACAGAACCCCCCCCTGTTAAGGTTGTCAGTTTTGTGTAGTTATTTTTAAACAAATTATGGTTTTACTTTCTTAAAATAAATATTTAAGAGGGTGTTTTAAATGAACATAAGAACATAAGAAAGGCTGTACCTGGTCAGACCAAAGGTCCATCTAGCCCAGTATCCTGTCTACCGACAGTGGCCAATGCCAGGTGCCCCAGAGGGAGTGAACCTAACAGGTAACGATCAAGCGATCTCTCTCCTGCCATCCATCTCCATCCTCTGACAGACAGAGGCTAGGGACACCATTCCTTACCCTAGGGACACCATTCCTTATGGTTTGCCATCAAATCCACAGCTGGCCTTCTCTGCAACTCTGCATTCCCAGGGAGTGTGGAGATATGAAGGATCTGGTGGATGCTGCGTATTATCCATTATTGCTGTTTAATATTGATATTACAGCAATGCCCAGAGGCCTCTGTCAGGACTGAGGGCCCTTTGTGCCAAGCACTGGACAAACACATACAAGGGCATGCTCCTTGCCCAAGAAAGCTTACGCCCTAGACACAAGTGATGCGCCATGGACTGGAGAGGGGTGTGATCATCAGGTATGTTATATACACATGTGCACTTCTGTCATTTGTTCTACATTTTACTATAAACATGTCTAAAATGCCAGCTAGCCCCATCTACCCCTCAAGCCATCACTGACCCCTAATAGGGATCCTCAGAGAGGGGTTGACGGAATCGAGGGTAGGGGCCCCACAGGAATTCACAGTGGCTGCTCCATACATGAATGGGGTAGGAAAAGGAGCCATTGGAGTGAGGCTTTAACAAAGTTTGATAGCCACAAAAAATGGTACAATTCTTGTGTCTCTTATACAAACCCATACTGACATGTAGTGAATTGACTGGGTTCCAACCCAAAATCAGGAACCCTAGGCACTTGAACTTGTTTGCTAATGGTGCCCCCTTGTGGTAGACGTTGAGAACGACATGACCTTTTAATGCTTTAAATCCCCTCCACAAAGCCTTGTGTCGTGAAATGTCAGCCAGTGAGCATAATAAACTGTGCCAAACATACGTGTTTGGTTGCAATTGTTGCTCCAGGCTCAATTTGCCCTGCTCAGTACAAAACTTAAACAAATTTTAAAACATCTTTTCCCTACTGTTCAGCTATGGTTATTTCCCATAATCTGCAGCACCACGAAAATATGTTCAGCTTTCTTCTTGAGCCCACTTATAGTTCATCTGCCAGCTGGCCACCTGCAGTGGTGCTCATGCAACCCAGAAAGATTTGCTTTCATCAGTCCCAGTGAGAGCAGCACTCAGGCTTCTGGGACATATTGGGTAAGGTTAAAAACTCCTCCTGTGTGGAATCAACTCCCTGATCTTTGTTCCCCAAGTGATTTCACACCCTATGAACTCCCACCCCTCCCTTTTCCCAGCCCTGATTTAATCCCACCCGTTTTCCCATCCTCCCTAAATCCCACTGCAATTCCTTTCCCCTCCCTTTTCTAGTTAGCTAGGTTGTCACGTCACACTCATCACCGTGGCGCAGCCTTTGATAGTCTGGGTGTTAGGCTATAGCGCACTGCTAAACTGCGGGGGGGGGGGGGGAGGACTCTGTTTCTCCCCCCAGAATGCCCAGAGACCCTGTAGGCTACTATCTGAGGTGACCCAATTTCCAAAGTGCACAGCACTTAGCTGCTGGGTGCTGAGCTCCTTAGAAATTCTGGTGACTCCATTTTTTATGTGCCCAAATGGGAGCTGAGCGCTTTTGCTTAAATCCCAATGACTCCAGAGATGAAACTGACCCTGGTCCTAGCCCCCTCACACTTCAGGAGAGTTTGGATCAGTCTCAGGTTCTGAATCTTTGTTCCTGGCCCCTATCATTTGTAATGGGCCAAAGCAAAACCCAGGATTCAAACCCCCTGGGCTGTCAGGAACATTGACCTTGGACTCTGCTGCTCTGGCGCAGCAGTAATTTAAATGGGAAAATGTAACAAAGACGGTAGCCCAGACTCTAGTTCAACTGGGTCTTTCATTGGTTCACAGAGATTCTCGTTCACCCTGCTGGGTGGTGACTGGCCATCAGCCTGTCTGTGGGAGCAAATGGAGGCCCGGTGTGTGTGCTGTGTCAGCCAAGTCCCAGAGCAGGACTCAGGGACAGCTGTGTTAAATAGGGAGCACCTAAAAGAGGTGCAAGGGTGGAGGAACTACGCTGACTCATTGGAAGCCAGTAACTTGTTCTCAAAATATTCCAAAGAGAAAGTTCTTGATGCCACTATTCTGATACAAAAATACTTTAAAAATGTTGCCATGTCCCCTCCTCCTTCCCTTTACAGACATAGTAACATCTGTCTATTATAGTGTTTTTGTCCATACGTAGTACAGATACTGCAAGTAGTCTCATAAGTCCAATTGTCAGAGTGCCGGCCATGGAGTTTTACTAGGCAGTTCACAGCCACCCTCAACTTCCATAGAGATTTCTCCTGCAGAAACTAAACTTCCAGCATGTGACGATGCATCATCTCAAATCAGGGGCATCCTTCTGCTCCCATGAAGAGAGATGGATGCATAGTGGAACCAGTCATCTCTTTGGACTGCATCTCTGGATCGAAGACGAGAGCAGCAGCTTTCTGCTCCATTTTATGCAGAACACATACATCCCAGATGGAAAACAAGCTGCTAATATAGGATTTAATTAGGCAAAGTTGAGCTGAGGGGTGAAAACATTATCTAGCTCTTATATAGTGCTTTTCATTCATAGAACTCAAGAGTATCAATAGCTCCATTTTACAGATGTGGTAACTGAGGCACAGGGATGTAAAATTGGTCACCCAAGGTCTCCCGGCAGGCCAGTGGCAGAGCTGGGAATACAACCCAGGCTTCCTGCCTCTAAAAGGATTAGGCGCCTTTACCCTAAGCTTCTTTTCATTGTGACAGTGTTACTGTGTTTTTGTTTTAAGGAGTGAGAATCCATGCCACTTGCTGGGTTGACCTAGCAATGTCACAAACTAAAGTTCATGATCTGATAGTTGCTTGTCAGCCTGATGTGGGGGAAAATGGACCGTGGCATTGCTGAAGGAAAGTGGCAGGAGGAGCAGACTGATTAGACAGGAGAAAGCTGAACCAGCTGAATGCAGAACTAGCTAGGCATCAGCAGTGATAAGCAAAGGAAATAAAGAAACGCTACAACAGACAGTGGGAATTTGAGTTAGATCATTACCTGTGAGTGCCATAGGCTCTCAAAGAGTTGTTGTCGTTTTTAATTGACCTAATGCCTTGGGGGTAATGGCATCTACTCTTTGGATTAAGTGAGCATGAGTTCCAGTCAGATGTGGCCAGTAAGTGTAGAAGTGGCGCTGACACTCTCCTCACCCCACATTCCTGAGCAAGCAAAAGCCCTGTGCACAAAGCCCTTGACTGGACTCCGTATGGTCTTAGGAGATGGAACCCAGGAGCAGGCACCCTAGGATAAGTGTTGGCATAGAACAAAAAGTGCTACAGAGGTGTTAAGTGTTATTTGACACTATCCCCCGCCAAGCTGGCAGCTTCGTCATGGAAATCCACCAGAAATTAATGCTGCTTAAAGCATTCTGCTACATGGGGGATACCGAGAAGGCTGGGCCACCAATGGTAGCACAGCTCATGAGCAAGCCATGCTGTCAACCAGTCTAGATCGGAGCTGCCGGCATTCCATGCAAACATGCCACAATCCACAGCACTGAGTTTGCCATTCCCAGCAGTTCCTTGGGATCAGCAATGGCCACTGAGCCCTGCTCCTCCCAGGGAAAACATTAAACCTCACTTCAGTTAGCCCTGGGGAGCTTTCTGACCGATATCGCCTCTTCTGCCCAGAACTAGATTCTTTTGAGAAAGGGTTCTAAGCAAGTGTCACAGGACAGATGCCCCAAGTCCTAATGGGGAACTGCTCTTGGTCCATGGGAGATGTGTGTCAGTCGGTGTGTTGGGGAGAGGGACGATGATTATACTTTCACAGCACTATCGCTTTGCTTTAACTAAAGGGAAAACTGCAGAAGGAAGTGCTAGAGGTAGTATTCGGAGTAGAACAGCTCATTGCAGGAGTGCTGCCTACAGCCAATCCGGCAATTGAAAGAAGGTCAAGCCCTGAGCACTGGCACAGAAGTGAACAGGATGGAAAGTTTGCCATGACAATGCTTTTCGACAGAAAAGAGTTTTATCAACCCTGCAGAAAGTTTTGCAAGGGGGGAAAAAAAGCATCCATTTAAAAAAAAAAAAATCTTTTTCCTAAGAAAACCCAAACAATTCAAAGAATTTTTCTTTGCAAGGAAAAACATTTTTGCAACCAGTTCTAGTAAAAAATAATATAGGGCATGAAGATTGATCTTCCCGTGGTTTGGGACTGTAGCTCCATGGGACTTTAGGCCCAGAAACTTACTTCCTCCAATTAAGGGTTTGAAATGTGTGAAAATTGTGAAACTAACTTCTGAGTAACAAATAATGAATTCTAGTGGATTGCTGAATAATTTATTTTGATCCTACTCTACAGTCAAACTGGGTTTTTTTCCCCCCTTTTCATCCAGAACTACTCCATAGTTTTTGCATTTACATGGTCACAGCCTTATTAAAATGACTGGGGACATTCAAATCCCTTCCAGTAATTGTGTCAACCTTTGGCAAAGATGTGAGCTGTTTTACCTAATATTAAATTAGTATTTCTTGCTGGAGTCTGTGACGGGGTTTTATGGGCTCTTTGGGTCTCAAGGGAAAACCCTTCTGGGCTGCGAGCACTCATCATAAATTGACCCTGAAGAAGAAACACCAGTTTCCCTGCTTCCATTACAGTAGCTCCCATGAGACTAGCCAGGGATAAAAACATGAAGTTTGTTAGATAGGGCTTGGGAGCTGGTCTCTGGACTTCTTCATTCCCACCCAAAAAGATGGCAGCAGGATATATAGCCTTAGTTTAACAAGGGCCACCTGCCACAGATCCCTTAAATACAATCTTCAATCTATACTGGTCCTGGGCGAACCTGAAAGCAAGAATCTGGAGTTTTCTCTACACTGCTGTTGCTCCAGAAGGGTTCCTCTCTGAGCCCTAAAGACACCACAGTACCGCCTATTAGAATGGCAAAGTTGGCACAGCCAAATGCAGCCTCATTTATACATGATGGTTCTGAAGTCTGTACAAACGTGGTACCAAGTGACTTAAAATGCCCTGATCTGCAGGATGCTCAGGCCTGGAAGTAAATATGGAAAGCTACAGGGCTACGAACAGACAAAATGAACCAGAAGACAGACCCCAGCACACTGCAAGAGTGCAAGTAAATTGCAAGGAAGAGAAGCATTGAACTTGAGGCTGAGGTGAGAAAGGAACATAAGAACAGGAAAGGAGAGAAAACGAAAGTAAGAAAACAGATGAGACAGAAAAGAGCACTGAGATAAAAAGGAGTAAATAATAGTAGAAATTGATAGGACAGAAAGAAGAGAAAAATAAGATACTGTACATCTTTCCAGTTTATTCATTTTCTTGTGTTTTATAAGTAGTGTGTGTTTTTAACTTGCATATATAAATGTAGCAGTCTTTGGGCTTCTGAAAAGCTGCTTTTGCTGCACTTAAATGCCATAAAATTTAGGCACTCCTCGCTGAGGACAGACTATTATTTCCAATGGTTTGCTGCTGCAATGGAGAAGCCGGCCATTAATGCATCTGTCCATGCCAGCAAGACAAAACAGTCATAACAACTGAAAACAGACCCTAAAAAAGAGCATCACCGTCCCGCCTGCTTATATTCTTTGCTCTAGTCTCACAATCTCTCACCCCAAACCATTTGTTTTTAAATTGTTTTTGATGCAGTTGGAAAAAATGCTCAAATGTGTACATCAATAACTGTGCCACTGAAGTAAAACACAACCGTAGAGAAGCAAAGCCTCCTTGGAAACTGTCTGATCAAATCTTTAAGACGTCCCATTAACAAAAAACCACTCCACGGTTATTTGTTTTTGATTTATTGGAGAAGCAGAGAGATTAAAATTAAGCTCTTTGGGAGAGGGACTAGCTTTTTTTTCCTGTGTTTGTACAGCACCTGATCCATGACTGGCACTCTTAGGCATCAGTGCAATACACATAAAATAAATACAGAATGCAAACTATATTTTAAAAGACTAAATATTTCTGGCTCTGCTTGATTGTGCAATTCCACCTGCCACCACCAAGACCATTAATACGTTATCATTCATCCCATTCTCCTTCCCTCCCTCCCTCCCTCCCAATAATAAAAGCTTCCAAAGCCAGTTCCTGGTTGAACTTGATTGGTTTATTTTAGTTTTACACTTCCTCTCTCTGACATACAGTCATTGAACAGTCCTGTACTGTTAGATTTCTACAAAAATATCAATTTTTCAAAAGCTGAAAAGAGGGAAAGATATATTTTTAATATATAAAAGGAAAAAAGCTAAATCTGACATTGCATTATATTCTTAAAAACATTTGTCTATTTACAGACATGTCTAAAAAACCAAACAAAATTTCCAGGACTCTTGGTCTAGTAAGAATGTGCTCCTTGCAGGGGTTTCTATTGTTCTCCTGATTCCAAAACCCACTCGCTACAAAAGTAACACATTCTTGCATTATTGTCTCTTAAAAATAGTGTGCATAATTTCCAAAAGGTTTGTTCCAAACCAATTGATTTTGGGGCTGTGGGTGGGAGGGGATTTGACATTCAAAATGATAGTGAAATCCAAAGATGACATGTGAGGATTAGGAAAAGCAAAGGCTAATGAGCTTTTCAAAGGGGCTTTGTTGCTAGGCAGAACCTGCCAAACACCTTTCTTGGCTGTGTGCCTATTGGTTCTTTTGACTTTGGGGTCTGTTCTTGGCTGACTTACTGAGAGTTTTCTGGCATCAGGCAGGTCAGCTTTTATCTCAACAATATGCTTTTGTTACAGCAGGCATTCCTGACTGCCCACTGCCAAACAGTAAATATGTAGCTAGGCATTTTCCATCACCTTGCCCCTCAAGGCAGGAAGGGTTATTTTAAAAGAGTGTTTGAGTGACTTTAATGCTATCTGTGTCCTATGAAATGTGAAAGGCATATTTTTCTTAATGTACAGACATGGATTAATGCACACTTAATTTTAACACTTAAGTGAACAGCAGCCATTTTGAATCAAGAAGTGATAGGGGACAGAGAGGAAATTAGTGGCTTTTTTTGGTGTGGCACCATCAGTGCAATGCTGACGGCTGTTTCACACAGCAAGGAGTTGAATTTAATAGCAAATCAAACTGTCTTGGGCAGAATGACAAGCAACTTCAGCCAATTTAAAATACCCAGGGCCAAATTCTCAGGTACATCAGTGTAAATCTGGTGTAAGTCAACTGAGTTACTCCAGATTTATACTGGTGTAAATGAGGTTCGGATCTAGCCTCTAATGTCTAAGGAGTAGGTGTAAACATGTATTTATAGGCTAGTTCCCTTTTCTAAGGCATTGAATGATATCTATAAGGCTATGCAGGCTCTCATACTAACCCATACCCTTTTCTTCAACCCTTTAGTGCAGGAAGGAGATTAGCATTTATGACACAAACTGAGGTTAAACTGTAAAATATGCAAAGGCAGTAGAAGTGATACACACCTGTCCAACTGTTTTCAAACATGCCTTGTAGAATCCCAAGGTGAAGACACCTCCATTACACATAGTCTGGAGCAACTTTATGCATACCCAGCTTAAGAACCCTCTCTTTGCTTTGCAGCCCAATAGAAAATTGTAACAAAGAAAAGGAAACAACACAAGATATACATACCCAGTGATACAGCCATTCTAGACACAGGTCTAGAAACTGCAGCTTACTGTATAGGGCACACTTTTGCACTAAATGTAGAGTTTGACACTGCTTCTGAAGAGTGGAAGATCATCACTTACAGCACATGCATGTGAATGTCAGACACACAGGCACAGCCTTGGCGCTGGGAGAGATGAAAGCTCCTGCAATAGTGCATCACGGGGGGGGGGGGGGGGGGAAGGAGGCCACTGGGGGCATGTGGAATCTCAATTGCTGCTGCTGAGGCATTAAGAGCAGGGATTACATTCCTAAATACAATTATGCAAGAAAGGCAAAATGCGCCGTTTCCCAGATTCTACACAATTTTCACAGCAGTGATTTTCACTTTTGAGGAGCACCTAAGAAGCCCCTGAAGTCCACCATAATTTCTATTATTTACAAACTAGATAGGAAAAAATCATTTATACACTCATTAACAAATAGTCTCTTCTAGGCTGAAAATTTCATTCTTCAAGGAAACTAAGAAAACAAAACTTGTGTACAAAAATATAAATATCTTTACAGTCTGCAGGCCCTTCACTTCCAACTGCTTAACAGTGAAGAGAAGCTACAGTTTATTGAATAAGTGGTGGCAGAAGAGAATAAAAAATACATCTTGTGATTCAAATACTGCCCTATTTCCCTGGTAATGAGCATTTTTTTTTTTTTTTTTTTTTTTTTTTGCTATACACATCTTGCGTAAATGCAATGAGAACCTCTGAGTACCTTTCCTGAATTCATTAAGAAATGGATGGTTTGGAAGGACGCGCGCGCACACACTTATTTTCATGTCCCAATAATCCTGAAAGGGTCACTTTCTGTAAATATATTTGAGATGTATATGTCTTCAAGAACCAGGGAGGAAACAGGGAAGGAAAGAGAGGAGAACGGAGACAAATGACACAAACTACCTCAGCAATGCTTTTAAAGAGTTAGCAATCTGGTACCCAGATGGATTTCTCCTGTCTGAATCTGTTCGTTCTAGATGCTGTCTCATTCCCAGCATGCTCAAGGAAGAACATTGCAGGGTTTTATTCTTTTTAAAATTAGCTAACTAAAAAAACAACACTGGGGTGTTGCAATTATCACTATGAAAATTTCCTTCTTCACCTTAAAATGGGAGTTTAGGATTTCATATGGAAATGATGTAGGTAGAAACTAACTAGAGAGACTAGGAGCAGGAAGATAATTCTCACTCACTGAAGAATAGAGATTTTTAACACAAGCATTCTGGGAAATCTATCCCCGATCTCCCTTTCCTCCACCCAGGGCAACCAGTTTGAACAAGCTTGCTCCAATCTCCTTTACACAAGCTCATTATATTTTGTGGGCTGTGCACAAACTGCAGATGTGAACACCCCTGCTTCTGCATAGATAGTTAATTTGGCTGGTAAAACACTAGTACTCCTGATTTCTCCTCATCCAGAAATAACTGCATCTCCGTTAGGTATGAATCTCTCAGTGGCCTGGGTCCATCAGACCTCTAGTTTCATAAACTCTTTGTGAAGGACCCACTGTTGGAAGGATACCATATGCCCAGCATTGGTAATACATCATTATCTTTCTTTCTGGGGGATAAACATTACAGTAGTGAGGTAAAATTTATATTAGCACAATTAAAGTTTCATAGCGTTGATTTCTCAGCTTGGGGCCTGCCCTCAGTCAGAAGAGTGCACGGATACCATATTTTCTTTACAGGGATACAGGAACAAATGTCTGGAGACAAGGGAAGATGTTAAAACTCAAGATACCAATTCCTTTCATAGTCCAAATTGCTCCAGATTTTCCTTTCAGTCTCTGAAAAATCCAAGCATTTATTTGCCTGCAGAATTTGAAGGCAAGGTCCCAATACTGTTCAATTTTGCAACCACAGATGCTAATGTGGGCATTACTTTGCTGTCCTGTCCTTCCAGCTCAGTTGAAGGTAATTTAGTTTTTAAACCAACGGGTGCCAGTTTTGCAACTACAGGTGCCAATACTGGCATCACCTTGGTACTCTGCCCTTCTGAGTCTAATGGAAGATTTGCAATTTTTAACCCAAGTGGTGCCAGTTTGGGCATAGGCCTCCACAGTGTGTCAGTGTTACCAGCTTCAAGATTAGTTTTCATCTGCAGGATTGGAGGAGACACGTTGGTCTCTACCAGGGAATCTACGGTTTTACCACCTCCACCATCAGTTACTGAGAGGTTGGCAATTGGGTCCTTCATTTCAGAGCCTATCACTATCTTCAAAATATCTGCTTGAGATGAAGGCTCTGCAGAGTTCCTCTCACCATCAGTAAGGTCATCATCTTCCAGGTGAAGCAGGAGGGGGCTTATGGAGCCACTGCTCTCTCGAACTTCAGAAAGGCCCTTGAAACTGCTACCCAAGTGACCAAACTGGAAGGAGGCTCCATCTGCAGTGGTCAGGTCACTGGCAGTTCCCCTCCGCGTTTCGGAGTCTTGTGGAGAAAAGTCTGAGCTCAGGGTACCAGGCAGCTCTGACATGCCAGAAGTGTCATCATTCAGCTGCTGATTGAGAAAGGCAATTTCATTGAGAAGTGAAGTGAGGGTTTCATCAGTGTCATCACTCTCTTCAATGCTGCCCAGTAACTCACTTGGGTCTAGTTCTGCTTCCTCCATTGCAGAGGCTACCTTCCTCAGTTCCATTTCTATCCTGGAGTCTTTGAGATCTTTAACCTGCAGCTTGCGGAATGGAGAATCCTTTGGCTTCAACCTTTCCCCTCCCTGATCAGTCTCTTTCCTCCTCCCCTGGCTTCCAAGAAACTCTCCAATGCAAGACTTTTTAGCAAAGGACTCTGAGGAGTCCTTCACACTGGGTACATTTCGAATCTGTGGAAAGCTGTTGTCTTTATTTTCAAGGAAAATTTGTGTGGGCCCCGTGGCATTTCTCCCATCTCCACAGCTGTCTCCAGGAGATGCCTTGTTTTTTTCTTCTGAAAGGATGTCCTCATTCCGCCTACTTTCATGAGGTCCTGCTTTCAGGGACGGCTCAGATGTCTGGGCACCAGCACCTGGGGTTACATGAGAATTCTTGTTTCTATTCAGGTTTAAATTCACACCCCCTTCAGCAGCCAGTGATGTCACATTAACAATCTTTGGCATCATGAATGAATCTTCACTCTCTGCAAAACCAAACAAAGCAAAACCCATCAGGATCACTGGTGACTGAAGCTGAAGACAATCTGCCCCCTCCCACATCATCTTTCCCCCCAAAAAACCACCCCTATAAAGAGTGTAAAGCATCTGCCCAAATACAGTCTTGAGCTGGTTGTACCTTCTGCCCCGCCCCCAACCTTAACATTCAATCCACTATGAAGAGTGAGTCGTATAAACAACATGAAATCTCATGATGTCTATTGCCTGCAGAATTTTTGTTTTTGTTTTTCAGTTGCGCACGTTTGATAGAGGTTTCCTCCCCCTAAGGCCAGCCCTTGCAAACTCATCTTAGGATCTTTTCCCATCTGTCAGTTGGCTACCAGTAGTAAGAGTTCTGTAGACAAAATTCAGCCCTCAGGTACACCTGTATCTTCAGGCTATGTCCCTCAATGCCATGTGTGCAATTCCTCCTACTTTCAGTGGATTGTCACAAGCAAGATTGATTGGAATTTAGCAAACAATTCTTCTGGTGATACACAAGACAGAAATCCTCACACACTGTCTCTTAGCCGTGCTTGCTCTCCAGAAACAGAAGTAAAAGCAATGTTTATTCATTTGCCCTGAAGTCAGTAGATATAACTACTACAGAGCAGGCCTGTGCAGAAGTACCACTTCCACATTACTTTTCAGAATAATTATTAGTTCATTCTAATTATTAGTGGAATTACTGCCATCATTCACTAAGCTAAGTTTACCAGCCTCTCCTTTTCCAGAGCTTCTTCAGAGAAGAGGAATTTTCTAAAGTGGGTTGGTGAAAGCCATGTAATGGTCACTGCCATCAAGAAATACCACTGTATTTGCACAATAATTTATGTACACTTGAAAATTATGTTTCCTGCATGTTTTGTCTCTCAGCAAGATACTGCATATTTCAGGGACCCTATATACTCACTTACTGGTAGCATCTGCTTTGGATTCCAAAATAGTTTCCAAACATGGTAGTCAAATTTTCCCCAGCCCTACATTTGAAACTGATCTTTTCCTTTCCTCCTTAACTCCATATGCCCTATTACATGGGTATCTCCAGTACGATGGTGAGTGGCCTACTCTTGGAGTTCTATGCACTGGATGACAGGAAGCTCTACTAATATAAACATCTACTATATTCTGCCTAAACCCCATGCACAATACTTCTGTCAAATGTTTCAGCTTTAATAGTGTCAGACATGAGAGTTCCAAGATGGCTCAAACCTTAAGTGCTGCTGAATTGGAGGTCAAATAAATGCCCCCTCCATCTCTGCACATAATTTTACTGAGAGCTACAAAACTGTGAAGGTGGGATGCAGTGTTATTTACTATCCTGAAGAAAAGTTGAACCTAAATATTTGCAAAGAGAGCTTTTCATACCCCCAAACATTAGGATTTGTGAATGACAAACTTACCTAAAGGAGGTTCTGCAGCTGTTCCTACAGCGGGGGGCACTGGGTTACTGGCAATGGTTGACAACGTAATGGGAATGGCTGAGTTAGTGAGGATGCCTTTCACTTGGACAGGAACGGTTGAGCCTGGTAGCTGAATCATCACGGATGCAATACCTTATTTGGGAAGAAAAGCAATTCTTTTTTAGATACTGGCTCAAAAATAGAAAATACAGCACTTAGCTCCATGCTGTATCTGATACTATACTACCATCTGAAAGCGGTCTAAGAAATGGTTATCTGATTGTTCTATTTCTAATACAGATCAGCCCGATACTCTCCCTTCTACACAACATTTCAGATATTTTCCCTCTCTCTTTCATTTGGAAATACTAACATTCAACAATAGATTCTATTTACCTGATGATAAAACCATAAATAGCTCAATTGACTTGGTTAACATTTTGATTGCATAATCAAGTATCTTTGTTTTATATGACAGGTATATTTCAGTAAGAATCCACCACACTTAGTGAAGTTGTGAGAATACAGAAAAAATTATATAAAGGACACTACTGGTGAGGCACATGCCTTCTTACTGGGAAAAAATATTATTTTATAAACTGAAGTGCATAAATGAACAGAGATACAGATTCAATACCAATTCTTATCTTCCAATAAACCTGCTATCATGTGACCTTACCTGGCTGTGTTGTCACTGTGTTGCTGGCAACTTGAGGCTTTAGCTCAGCTTGCAGGAGTGTGGAAGGAACAGCGGCTACCTGTCCTGGCATCAGGGGGCTCTTCAGTGTAAGCACCTGCCCTTGTGGAGTCATCACTAGGCTGGCAGTAGTTAATGTAATAGGAGAGGATGTGGTCTCGACTGTATAAAAACACAAATATAAACCATACACTGTAAGTGATATTTCTGACACTGCATGCCAAAAGGCCTATAACCAATATAAACTTACTAGCTGACAGAAGTTCTTTTTTGGGTGAATATCAATGTTGGTGTCCTCAGCCCACTTTGTTCAATTTGGACAATTTTCTTGGCTACAATTGGCTAGTAACTGGCAAACTCAGATTACCTTAATTTCCACATGTGCAGACCTCAGACCCCACATAGCCAATCACAGAAGAAGTTAATGTGTTTTTTGTAAACAGCCAGACTTTCTCTGACTGTACCTTAGAATGTACAATATACATAACATCTGCAAACATCCTTGTTTTAATACTTCACCTTTACTTTGTACTAAATTAATAAATTTATAGCAAGATGGCTACACAAAGCAGGCTGCTATTTTCCCCCCAAGATATCCAATTATATATTTTTTCCCTTTGCAACTAGATCAAACATATATCTTTCCTAGCCTACCGGCGGCCTGGCCTCCTTTCCTGGCGAGTATTAATGGCTTCCCCCGCCTATTTGTCACAATCATTTGTCCCAACTCTTTGGAGGAAGTGGAGGATTCTTCTTGCTGTCTGCTGGGCTTGGTGGACACAACAAGCTCCTCTGGCTCAACTTGTTTCCTCTTCTTTTGTGCTTCTACTGCTTTCTGTTTGGCATAAATGTATTCTAGCTTCTTCAGGACCACCTCTTCTGTCTTACCTACAGAAAGATTAGCAGAGACAGAGTGTCAATGTGTCCTCAGATTCTATTTGCTTCCAGGACTAAGAGTTGGACTGGAACCATGCAGATCCAGCAGGTTAACCCCAATTAAATTTTTTTTTTGGCGGGGAGGGGCAGTAAACCCCTTCAATTTCCAAAGAACAGTCTAGCGCACACCACAGAAACAAGAAAATGTATCAACATTTACCCAAAATTTCCTTTCTTCAAGGAGAAACATTAGATCTTACAATAGGTCTTCAGCCTGTCTGCATCTTTGATAGGCAGAACTCAGACCTAACAACCAGTGGCTCAGGGATATGTGTCCCTCCCTGACGGACAGGTTGCCAGTTGAGAACTTTCACAGCTACAATGAAAACTGTGTTGTCCTTAACTATGAAAATACTGACAGCTGGGCACGAAAACATTATTTACTTATCTATGAATGGGAATCCCTTATCTTACCCAAAGTTGTTCAGATCTGTAGATCTTACTATTCGAAGAAAGGAAATTTTAGAGGAAGCTCATATACATTTTAATATTACTCAGAACAGTAAGATCCACAGACTGTACAAAGGGATTTTATCAATAGTGTGTAGGTCTGGCGAGAATTTACCTAGGAATTTAGCTTAATATATGATCAAAACTGACATAACTATACACAGAAAGACAAAGTGGTGAGGTAATATCTTTTATTGGACAACTTCTGTTGGTGAGAAACACAAGCTTTTGAGCCACACAGAGCAGACCGACACGGCTACAACTACACTACATATAACTGTACACAGGCTGTTTCCCAAATGACAAGAGGTACTATATAATCAATACCATCCTTCCAACTACAGCAGCAGGGGAGGCTTACCTACCAGCTCTGAAGCATATTATAAAGGACCAGGAGGCTGTCTTGCAGATTTCTTCTTAAGAACAGTACGTCTCCATCTAGAGGCATGTACTGCATTTATGAAGTGTGACCAGAGTTCACTAAAAGACAAATTCTTTGCCTCATATGGCTCAAGTATATGCCACCTGATCCACCTAGACATGTAAGATGCTGAAAAACAAACACTCACTCCTCCCTGCTTACACCCAACAGACAGACCGCAAATACTGAGCTTGATTGCTTTAATGTTTTAGATTTGTCTAGATACTTTTTTTGTGCTAGGTGGACATCCCAGGTGCACAGCTTTTCCACGAGGCACAATGGTTTGGGACAGAAAGACTTTAGTCCTATCACCCATAACTTATGAAATATGAAGTTGACTTTACATGCCTAGATGAATATCAGGATCATCCTGAGAACCAATTTGTCAGCATGGAATATGCAATGTTTGTATTCTCAGGCAGTGCTAATTCCATATCCCCTCTGGCTGATGCAGCTGTTACCATAAAAGCTAGTAGACAGAGCAATAGTATAGGGACAGATCCTTTGGAAGGTTGCAAGGATGTCATGAAAGGAATTAGCACCAGACTGATGTCCAAAGTTGAAGCCCTGTGTTGCTGTTGAGGATATAGGAGAAAGGCTCCTTGGACAAAACTACTTCTGGAGGAAGTGAAATATTCTTCTCTCTGGATATTCCCAGTGCACTGGATACTAAGATCCTAAAGCTCTGCAACAGGAAGGTATGTCCACACTTCCTTTACCTGTGGAGGTGAAACAAAAGTAGCGGGTCTCTTCAGCAGCAGGGTTGTTTCCCTAAGCCAGTGATTGACAGGTCTGAATTCTGTCCTCAAAAGCTGCAGATGAGCTGAAGATCCACTTTAGAATCTTTGGCCCTTACTGCTTGAAGAAATAAATGCTTCCTTTTCTGTGTTTATGGCACTGTACCTTATATTATCACAAATGCACCCCAATCCCAAAATCAGTCTTCTTTCTTAGAATCTATGGGCCAGATTCTCAAAGGTATTTTATGGGAGTTAGGCACCTATGTACCTTTGAGGAACTGACCCTAAATCTCATATCTGCACGTTCTACCACGTCTGCATATATCCACTAGTGGCCACCCCACTCCCTCAAGTCCTTTCTTTCACTATTCCAACCACTATGTCCCCGTAAACTACCTCACCTGAAAGTGTGGATACTTTACGGATCAGAATGTCTTGTTTGCGAGTCAGTAAGTTCTTCTGCCCAATCAGTTTATCTGCCTGATCAGTCAACCCCTGGATCTCTTCGTAGGCCTAAAGCATGTCAGAATACCAGTTTAGAGACCAAGCTAATGCATACAAAACAGAAATAAGTAGTTCTCCTTTCTCAGTCAAAAAGGCATTTTGAAAGTCTCCCTACAGACATTTTCCATCATTATTTTAAGAAATCGGGAGACAGAAGACAGTTCAGTCACCATGTTGTAATGTTTCTCTGAATGCAATTGAAATAGGATGAATGTTGGTTTCTTCCAATTCATGTTTATGCACATCTAGTGTCACATCTAGTCTAACCTGTATAACAAAAGCTACCAAACTGCCCCAAAATAATTCCTAGATCATGTATTTCAAAAAAACACCCACTCTTGATGTAAAAATTGTCAATGATGGAGAATCCATCACGATCCTTGGTAAATTGTTCCAGTGACTAATTACTCTCGATGTTAAAATTTATACTGTATTTCCAGTCTGAATTCATCTTGCTTCACCTTCCAGTCATTGGATCATGATATACTTTTCTCTGCTAGACTGAAGAACCCAATATTAAATATTTGTACCATGCAGGTACTTTACACTGTAATCAAGTCACCCCTTAACCTTCTCTTTGTTAAATTAAATAGATTAAGCTTTCGTCAGTCTATCATTATAAAGCACATTTTCTAATCCTTTAATCGTTTTCATGGCTCCTCTCTGAACCCTGTCCAATTTATCAACATCCTTCTTGAACTGTGGACACCAGAACTGGACACACTATTCAAGCAGCACTTTCACTGGTGCCAAATACAGAGGTAAAATAACCTTGCTAGCCTATTTCAGATTTCCCACTTATGCATCCAAGGATCGTATTAGCTCTTTGGCCACAGTATCACACTGGGAGCTAATGTTCAGCAGATTATCTACCGTGACTTCCAAATCTTTTCCAGTCACTGCTTCCCAGGATAGAGTTCCCCATCCTGTAAGTATGGCCTACATTCTTTGTTACTAGATGAAAACATTTACATTTAGCACTATCATACTGCATATTATTTGCTTGTGCCCAGTTTGCCAAGCGATCCAGATCACTCTGTAGCAGTGACATGTCCTTTTCATTATTTACCACTCCCCAATGTTTGTCTTACCTGCAATCCTCATCAGTGATGATTTTATGTTTTCCTCCAGATCATTAATAAAAATGTTAAACAACACAGGGCTAAGAACCCATCCCTGCAGGACCCCCCTAGAAACACGGCCATTTGATGATGAGTCCCTACTTACGATTACATTTTGATTTGTATCCGTTAGCCAGCTTTTAATTCATTTAATGTATGCCATATTCATTTTACATTTCTCATTTTTTTAATCAAAATGTCCTGTAGTACCAAATCAAACGCCTTTGCAGAAGTGTACATATATTACAACCCTCTTATCTTTATCAACCAAAACATCAAAAAAAGATATCAAGTTAGTTTGACAGGATCTATTTTCCATAAATCTATGTCTAGCAGGTAATTGACACAGCCCTAGGAATGCAATGTACAGATGAGCATAATTATTTATGGCTCTTCATTATGTGCTGTTTGTTTCCTTTCATTTACAATTTTGTACCTAAATGCTATGCTGAAATAAAATATTTCACGAAGGGCTCTCTCTTCTTACATTAAAGAGATGGGTCTTCATTATTTATCAAAACTGTCTGGTTGTACAATTTAAAATTGCCAAGGCACACTGGCAGTTACTTTCCAGAGTTAAATTCACAACCCTAAAAATTTGCTCTTGAATTAACCCACTTCTCCCCATTATGAAATAATTGCACTCAGGTGAACAGAATTTCTACACTCACCACTAAAATATTTTTCATATCACTACACTGTCTCTAAGACCTGATGTCAGTTTTGCCCCACATTAAAGGGATTTTTCTCCAGATGAGCTTGGGCTGTAAAATGCCTACCTGTTTGAGGATGTAGCACTTGGAGACCTTGGGAAGGCTATGTAGTCCCAGAGCTCTTTTCAGCTTTTCAAAAAGATCCCTCATTTCATTGCGACGTCGGCGTTCATTTGCCGTGTGTGTTTGGCGGTAATGAGCAAAGGCCTCTGCCTCATTCTTCTGTTTTCTGTTCCAGAATTGGGGTTTCTGTTGGAAAAGAAACCATGTGACTATTTCAAATCAAAAACTAACTCAAGGGGAAAAAATGCAAGCCTGATTTACAGAGTCATTAAGACACATTTCTATGTGAGTCACATCACTACTGAATAAAACTCTGCTGTTAGCTACAAGATCTTCATGAAATCTGAAGATTCGTGAAAGCATAAAACACTACAGGATGTGTGGAATATAATGAAAGGGGGCCAGAATATCAGAGTCACCAATGAAGATGAAGGTCCAGCAACCTTTCCACTCAGAGGCATTCAGAAGATAACAGCTTTTCATGTATGGATACATTATATATCTTCACATAAGACAGACACTGTGCAATACAAGGCTTGACTTTAATATTATATAACACACCTGTAACCTCATCTCCCCAAAACCTAACCTTTGTCTAACCTTGCAAAAAAACAGTAAACCTTGTAAACCATCAAATCAAACAAAACATATTAATTTTCCTTGCAGTTAAGCCAATTTCATTCATATTTAGGTGAGTGAATATGGATGGAAGGGGACAAGAAGGCACTTTAGATAAGATTGTGGGGGGGAGTTAATAAGCAAATTAAATTTAAGATACTAATCACTTCATTCTATGATTACAACTAAATTAAAAATGCATCACAAAGCAGTCTCTGATTAAATCAGCTGCCACAAAGGCAGATATCCATCATGCTCAGGCATGAATTACTCCTCTCTCCACTCTAGGTTGGTAGGTCTGTTATTTTGTTACTCTGACAGGTGCAGTATATATTCTATTATTTTAACCTGTGAAGCAGTACTGTACTCCTTACAGGCCTCTTCAAACAATAGGAAGTTAGTCTAAATTTTTGAGGTGATTTTGAGTCTATGAAAAGACTCTTTTTGAGTTCAATGGTCTTTAGATCAAAAGAGCTTTATCAGATCACTTTAATTTTGCCAAAGTGTAGGCCATTTAAACTAAGCTATCACTTTCAGCAATCCGGTTTCCTTTTGACAAGCAGCAGTGTGTTTATAAGCCCTATACTCCAATCCCAGACACAAAAAACATAATTCTCAATTTGATACATGATATGCATTTTCACTGCAAATTACACGTGCCAGAAACAGAAAATCTAAGACATCTTAAGAGTTAATAAGATGCAATGGCAACGAAGACAGTTATTTCTTACTGTTCAAATTTAAGCCCTGATCCAAAGGCCATTGAAGTAAATGGCAGTCTCTGTTAAAATTAATGAGCTTTGGAATTAGCCCCCTACCCAGTTTGATACAAAGAGGAAAAAGAAGAGTAAATATATACCTTAGTAGACTTGTCTGCCACCTTCTCATCCGAAGGATTATGAATACGGTGCCTGGAAGAGATGCATGAAGTTTTTCCCAACATTATTCATTTCATGTACTCTATTCTCATTAACTACATTCCCAACAGCCTTAGAATTCTCCATGCTTATCCCTTGAAATGAATTTTCCTTGCAACTCGATGGAGGTGGTATACTGCTGCCAGCGCTGCTCCAAGAGTGGCCTCCATTTTGGACACCACAGACTTTAGACAAATCTGTTTCAAAACTGTAAAATGACCTTGTAGGGCAAAATGGCAAGGGTATACTTCTAAAATCTACCAATGTCTGCCAGTAGCAATCTCAGTAATGCATAGGCTACAGGTGGACTATAGGGCAAAATCAGTATTTCTGGCTTATTACTACTATCTTATGACACAAAAATATAGACCCCAAATATCTACTCTTAAGATTTTTTTAAACATTAGAAATATTCACATTTAGTAATACCATATCTTCACTTCCCCGTTTTTACTGAAAGATTTTGGCAATGTTTAGAGAGAATGGTCACATCATTGTCTGAGGCTGAAACATAAGCCGTACCTCTCAAAGGAGGAAAGGAAATGTTTTGAGATGTGCGATACCACCATCCAGGTTCTTCAAAGATCTTGCCAAAATCCTTCAGCAAACAGAGGGAACTCAGGATCTGATATTCCTAATGTAGCAAACCAGAAGAAATAAAGGAAAACATCTGAGGCCACCTTTATACACCGTCAAAGAGCTTTTTTTGGTCTGTGCTTTGCATTTAAAAGTAACAGCAGCAACAACGAATGAACAAACCAAGGTGGTTTTTAAAAGTAGATAAAACAGTTTGTTCACTAAGGTTTTGGTCTCTCAATGAAGTCAACGATGCCCTGCTCTGTTCTTTCTGTAGGAATGGAGCCTAAGACAACAAAATGTCACAGCCTGAAACTAACTGGCAATCCCTCAGCTACAGCAGTATATCTACTAGTGAGGGCAGAGGATCAGCAGAAAAGGGGCTGCAAAAAACAAACTAACCACCTCAGACATTTCTGCTTATTTTCAGTAACTAATTAGACAGATCGTTGGCCTTGTTAAGATAAAGTGCTCATAAGACTGGAATGGACCCCGAGTCAGTCAATGCGGCGTCCCACTGCACTGGGAAATCTGACTACAGGATTGGGGCCTTACTTTGTCTTACAATTTCTTAAAACCTCTCGTTTAACCAGTTCATTTTCATGCCAATTCACTAGTAAAACAGAACTTTAGATCTCTTGGTTGGTACAAAAGATGCTTACTTCTGTTTGGAAGATCCGATACTGGAAGCTGTGGCCTTCAGACGGGCAATGTTAATCTTCTCTGAAAGCTCCTCCACGGTCTCAATGTCCACAGGCTCATCATTCTCACTGTACTCACCGTCATTCTGAAATAGTTCATTTTTTAAAAAGCAAGCATGAATTCTGCACCATAGCTCAGGCCAAACATTTTGTTTCACTCCAAACTCAAGATTGGTTTCCTAATGTTATATTGCAATCTAAGTTTTGAAGATTGTTGGAAATACCAAAGATTACTGTAACTGGCAGAGATTAGAGAGACTGTGTTTGTCTGTTTACTTTATGAATTTAACAGCACTTAATACATGGTCAGTTTTACTCATTGATAATCCACTGCTCTTCTCTCTCCTGCCACTAGCATGTTATCACCAATCTCATACACTGCTGCAGAAGCAGCTTGTGCCCGTGGTCTTCTCCATGCCAGGCAAGAGGATGTTTAACCAGTGACAGATGCAGTAAAAATGAAACCAAACACACCTCTACCCAGATATAACTCGACCCGATATAACACGAATTCGGATATAACATGGTAAACCAGTGCTCCGTGGAGGCGGGGCTGCGCACACCGGCGGATCAAAGCAAGTTCGATATAACACAGTAAGATTTTTTGGCCCCCGAGGACAGCATTATATCGAGGTAGAGGTGTAGTTAGCAGGCAGGCTCATTAAGAAAATAAGGAGGGTAGGAACATGGGTGGACTCCAACTATGTCGGGTACACACCGGAAGACCCCCCAAAATAAATATCAACACCGAAAAGAAAAAGACATAACAATTTTTTTAAACAACATACTATTTAAAAGGTGCTTTGTCAGAAAACTTGAATTTTTTTAAATTTGTCTATTTAAAAAATGCAAATTGCCAGTGTCCCTTTAAAATGTGCTAGGATGAAAATTAAAGGACACATAAGTCTGCTGGTGCTGTCAGGCACAGAGAAGCTCACTACTGAAGGATTGTGGAAGTAAATGCATAGCAGGGTCACCCTTCACCCTCCAAGAAGAGACTGTGTTCATGTTATAAGTAAAAGTTCTCAAAGTGTCTAAGCTGCTTAAGTCCCGTTGAAAAATCAATTAGGTTCACTTTAAAATGTTTTCCTACAGCTGTTTTTAATAATGAAAATTCCCATGGACGATGGGATTTTAAAAAATACTCCCAATAATATGGTCATCTCCAAATTTCCTCAGTAACCTTAAAAAAAACCCCAAGAACACCAGCTGCAGAGATGAAAGTCTTTGGCCCAATAGTTAAAGGGCTGGAATAGTGAAATTTGATGTGGCAGCCATGTAATTAGTGTCATATAAAAACAAACAAACAATTTGCAAAAAAAAAAAAAAAAAAAAAAAAGTCTTTATTTTTTGTATTTATGATCAATAGTTTACTTATACACTACAACACTCTTTCTCTTAATGGGATAAACTATAATCATGCCTCCATTCTAAACTTTATTTCACTCAAATACACCGAACCATCCCTAGATCACTCTCTCTTCCTGCTCTTCTCTTCTGTCTCTTTCCTTCGGTCTGTCCTGTCCTTCTTTATTCTGAGCTGCTTCCTCTCTTCTGTGAATTGTATACTTACCTGAAACCAACGCAGACATTTAATTACAAAAAATAGCAGCCCACAGATGGACTAAAAGAGGTAATGTGCACTTATTACAACAGAAAAGTGAGGCCTGTAATAACTAGTTCTCGCGTTTTACGTCACCATCTTGCTACTTATTATTCACGTCTTATTACTCAGAATATGCAGAGCTATACATGTGCTTTAAGAAATTCTTGCTACTGATAAGTAGGAAAGAAAATTAAAATGTTGTACTAAATCTCAAGATATTGGCAATTGGCCATGGATGAAGCTAAGCTACGCATTTAATCAGCAAACTTGAGATGCAGCAGCACAAAGCAACCAGACCATCATTTATTAATTACACTACCTCTTGATGCTTGCAATGCAATACTTCCAATTGTCAATCATATAATTTCTTCAGTGAAACCTCAGATTATGGGGATTTAAAAAGTGGTTCAATTTATGAAAGGAAAAAATGAAAGAATTTCTTAGCTGATAATTTCCCTTCTACTAGCAGCATCTCCCACAGTTCTGTGATGCACAGGCTTTGCCTCCTTTCTGGAGACATCGGAGGCTGGTCAGCACTATTTCTAGGCTATGGTACTTGGATATGCCCCCTCACGCAGTCCCATCACAAAAGTTGTCCCAAAGCTGAATAAAAAACTCCCAACGGGACATTATTGTACCAAGGAGGATCGAACTGTAGGAGACATTGAGGGTAGAAAGGAAGTTATTAACAATTTTTCCCCCCTTCTGCAGCTCAGCTTCTCCCAATGGGAAGCACCAAGCAGTCAAACTATGGTATAGGGAGGAAAGAAGGGGAAAAAACAACCACCAGAAGAAACAGAACCCCCATATCTCCCCTCCAGTACAAAATGTGTCTGAACAAAATATGCAACACCCTCCTACCAATGGATGCCCTCCACAGAAGACCGAAAACCTACTTTGTAGAGTTTGATAAATATATTCTATGAAGACTAAGATGGTGCTCTGCACATTTTCTCAGTTGCTTTCTACTCACAATGCCGTTAGGAACCTTGCAGAGGGAGCCTGGATTCCCTCTGGGATTATGTCCTCAATGCTTAGTATACCAACCAGCACACTATTTTAATGTCTTACCTGCAGCAATTTTGGGGTCCTAAACATGTAATGAACATAACAAGATTGTGACGGGGTGTCCACCTCATAACAGGCTTAAGTAGGTTAAAAAGGGCCAATTAACCCCATGAAAGGCTGCACCTGGAGAACAGTCAGGGCTGATAAGGCCTAATGGATGAAGCAGCCCCGCTGGGCAGGGGCAAGCTGACTTAGTACCAGGAAGCAGAGAGCAACAAGGGCTGCAGGAAGGAACTCTGCAGTCATTCCCTAGAGATGAGGGGAATTGGCAAGAGACAAGGAGGAGTTCTAGGTCAGAGTATACCCTGGGATACTGCCTGGGAATACAGACTCTGGCAAGAACCAGAGCGAGGGTGAAGGAGCTGCAGGGAACAGAGGAAGTTTCACTGGTAACCCAGAGGGAGGCCCGAAAATAGGGAAGGAAGTAGGAAGGAGCCCAGGGAAACAGCAACATAGTCTGACATTGGGTAGACTATGGTTGCTAGAGATAGAATCCCCCTGAGCTGCAACCCAGAGTAGAGTAGAGATAGGCCCGGGTTCCCCATCAGCCTCTGGGGAAGTGACACAGTTTGGGCAGTGGATCAGAAGACTGCCTGAGACAATTCATCCAGTGGGACTTTGATATCCTGGAGGGAGAAAACTACAGTGACCTGGCCAGAGGGCCATGCTGCGAAGAAGGAGCACCTCAAGCCACGAAGGGGGAATATCCTGACTCCAGAGAGACAGAGTGCGAGACAATGGGGCGAGAAACCGAAGGAGGGGACGTCTGGCTGGTCGAAAGCTAATCTCCAGATCAGCCATAGTATCAAATCCCTGTGCCTGGCAGAGCAAGGGTTGGCTGGTAGCAGCCTCTGATGCTTTTGAAAAGCTGTAATCACCCCTTAGACTTGGCTCAATACTTGCAGGGTTTCTCTGATGCTGTGGTGGGGCCCACAAAGAGACCTTTATAGAAGTACTCAACTGGGAGGACCCACAGAGTTAGAGCCTCAATGCTCCAGTGATTCCTCAGCTAGGGAGAGGAGATTTAAATTGAAAAGAACTCACTACTGCATGAAAAAAGAATAAACATTACAGTTAAAAAAATGGGGTTAGGAGACACTGAACCACCAACTTGATCCACTTGCCAGATAAAGAATTTCTGATGGGCTTCACAAGAAGATACTGCTAAGTGCCATAGCTTACCAACAGTGCTGAACCACCTATGGTATCTTCAGAGAGGAGGCACAGCCCATCCGGAACAGAACTGTGGGAGACCCTGGGCTGCAGAAAAGAAAAAAGAAAACTAGCCCTGTTTAACATATACAGTTATGAAAAGACACACTGGTAGTGAACTGATATTTTTTGCACATGCAACAAAGGTCCAAAATAATCTAGGTATAAACAAGTTGGGGGGGGGGGGGAATTCTTTCCCATAATGGAGCTGCAATTAATGCTATAAATGGCACTCTACTCCCTCATCCCTTCTCCTGACATGTATGGTGAATCCAAACTGACCACCCTCCTGGCTACTAAAATATTTTCTACAGCTTTCCCAATTTCAACAGAAAGAACATCATTGTGATTCTAGATGGCAAGGAGATAGATGGGTTCTCCAAAGCAAGCAGCAAGGACTTATTTAAGCACAACTGTTATGCTGCAGGGAAATGTCTTCAAAAAGGGATGCGAGGATCAAGAAAACCAGAACAAGAAACTTAACGTTTGTAGCGGGGATACATCTTATAGAATGTGGTGCAAGAAAATCTCACCTTGCAGTTTGATTAAGGATAGCCAGAATGGTTCAAGACATCTGAATCCAATCTAATGACAGTCTTAACATATATTAATGAGGTGACATATAATGAAAGTTTAGCTTATGTACTGAACTGTTTTTCAAGAATCATCTGATTAATGTACGTTGGCAGAGATTAATGGTTACAGTAAAGAATCATGAAATTAAGAGGGGAAATGAATACAAAACAGGTTTAACAGGCAGATGTGTTTTAAATCTCCAGGACTGACCAGTTTCCCCAAAGAGAGAGGGGGAAAAAAAAAAAAAAAAAGGAGTGTCTAGGAGTACTGTATCAGAGAAGAACAAGTCTCTGTGGCGACTAGGAAGTACAATCAGATAGGAATTCTTAGGTTTAGTTAGTTACAGCATACAATAGCACCATCACCATGAGAACCTCCATCCCTCATCCCATTTTCTGCCCTCCTTACTTTGCTGCTACATCCTCCTACCTGAGTCACATGGAGAAGAGGCTGAACAGAGATTCCCTGGCCTGAAGCCTAAAAGCTGCTCCACACTAAGAGAAACAGAACAGGAGCACCTTGACAGTCATTGACTGCTGAAGGTTCTGATGGTGGAGATAGGGAAGGAGTACAAGAGAGCCCTCTCATTTGAGAGGGAGACAATAAAAAGAAGAGTAGAGAGAGGGGTTAGATTGTTGAGGGAGAACACCTGAGAGAGTATGGAGAAGGAAAGAGAGAGAAATAACCCAGTTTTATCTGCTTTTGCCTCTCACTTTAGAATTTTAAAAGACAAGTACACTCAGTCTAAGAACAAAAAGAAAGTGTAGTCATAGACTGAAGTTTTTCAAGTTGGAACAGAGTAAAATAAACAGAATACCCTAATTATGTTTTGCATTCCCCGCCCCCGACACAGTGAAAGTTATAGCAAGTATCCAAAACATTAGAGCCTCCTATCCCACAAAAAACCCACCACCAATAAAACATGAAGGTGAGTGAAGAGTGCAGACACACATCAGCGGGCTGACTGCATGCTACTTTTCAAGAACGTTAAAAAGAATTAAACTACTTAGCACCATCTGTCTCTGCAAAAAACATGCACTATGTATCACATTGGTTCCATACACTGATTCTTCCCTACCATGTGTGATTATCTATCACCACATAACTTTTGCTCTTTTCATGTACGTGTTCTGACAGCTTGATCTGAGCATATGAAATTTATATATAGAAAACACTAGTTCTGTGTTGATGACACTTAGATAACTGAATGCTACATGAAATAATATGGCCCTATTCTATGAAGTCCTAAGCATCTTTCCATGAGGAGCAGGGTATTCAGCATCTGGCAGGATTGGGCTTTTATTGAATAGTGGAAAATGAATGCTTTCAGTATGCTATTTGTATAATCAGGAATTTGTAACCTGTGTGTGCATGGCCATAAATAGGGCCCTACCAAATTCATGGCCATGAAAAGCTTGTCACAGACCGTGAAATCTGGTCTCTCCCAATGAAATCTGGTCTTTTGTGCGCTTTTATCCTATACTATACAGATTTCATGGGGAGACCAGTGTTTCTCAAACTGGGGGTCCTGACCCAAATGGGAGTTGCAGGGAGGTCACAAGGTTATTTTGGGGGGGGGGGCATGGTATTGCCACCCTTACTTCTGCGCTGCCTTCAGAGCTGAGCAGGCGGAGAACAGTAGCTATTGGCCGGATGCCCAGCTCTGAAGGCAGTGCCCCGCGGGCAGCAGCACAGAAGTAAGGGTGGCAATGCCATACCATGCCACCCTTACTTGTGCACTGCTGCCTTCAATGCTGGGCAGCTGGAAAGTGGCGGCTGCTGACTGATTCAACCTGATTGGCTCTGTGAATATGGGGAAAGAGGCGGATGTGATATATCTTGACTTTAGCAAAGCGTTTGATATGGTCTCTAACAGTATTCTTGCCAGCAAGTTAAAAAAGTATGGATTGGATAAATGGACTACATGGTGGATAAAAAGCTGGCTAGATTGTTGGGCTCAATGAGTAGTGATCAATGGTTTGATGTCTAGCTGGCAGCCGGTATCAAGCGGAGTGCCCGGGGGTCGGTCCTGTGGCTGGTTTTGCATCTTTATCAATGATCTGGATGATGGGATTAATTGCACCCTCAGCAAATTCGCAGATGACACTAAACTGGGGGGAGAGACAGATACACTGGAGGGTAGGGATAAGGTCCAGAGTGACCTAGACAAATTGGAGAACTGGGCCAAAAGAAATCTGATGAGGTTCAACAAGGATAAGTGCAGAGTCCTGCATTTAGGATTGAAGAATCCCATGCACTGCTACAAGCTGGGGACCGACTGGCTAAGCAGCAGTTCTGCAGAAAAGGACCTGCGGATTACAGTGGATGAGAAGCTGGATATGAGTCAGCAGTGTGCCCTCGCTGCCAAGAAGGCCAATAGCCTATTGGGCTGTATTAGTAGGACCATTGCCAGCAGATCGAGTGAAGTGATTATTCCCCTCTATTCAGCACTGGTGGGGCCACACCTGGAGTGCTGCTGGTGAGGCCATACCTGGAGTCCAGTATTGACACCCCGCCCCCCACAGAAGGGATGTGGACAAATTGGAGAGAGTCCAGCGGAGGGCAACAAAAATTATTAGGGGACTGGGGCACATGACTTACGAGGAGAGGCTGAGGGAACTAGGGTTATTTAGTCTGCAGAAGAGTGAGGGGGGATTTGATAGCAGCCTTCAATTACCTGAAGGGGGGTTTCAAAGAGGATGGAGCTAGGCTGTTCTCAGTGATGGTCCAGCTCTGTAGGCAGCAGCACAAAAGTAGGGGTAGCAGTACCACAACCCCCCTACAATAACCTTGCAAACCCCGCCCCCAACTCATTTTTGGTCTAAATGGTGCCAAAGTAGAGAAGGTTTGAGGCTGCTGTTTGCTAGAACATCACCACAAATCACACACAGTGGTTTTGGACATTCTTGATCACCAATGCATGTAAAGCCATATTTTATATAATCATCATCATATTTTCTTTTCTTTGTAAGTGACTTTCCAGGACCATCATGATCATTAGACTTTCCATCAGTAGATTTTCCACAGTGTGGACTTGAGGAAACACTAGCTGATTCTTGCGTCTTTACACTTTCCTTTTTCAGCCACTTATCCATTGAACTTGTGTACAAAAGTTCTAATAAAAACAACATAGAGAGACTGCTAACAACCAACAAACTAGAAAATGAGAAGATTCACTCAAGTCTCACTGAAGCAAAACAGCACTCCAGAGAGAATGACAATTACAGAGGCACCTTAACATTGCTACACTGGCTACAATGTGCTTCCGGCTAGTTTGGCTACCAAACAGCTTTTCTTCCGCCACGAGGTTTCTCCCTAGGAGGGTGTCCTGCGAGGGACAAATTAGCTTGGACCACCCGCCGCGTACAGCATTGCTCCTGCTAACTCTGTCCTCCATGCCAACTTCCCCTGTCTGACAAAGACAGGAGTCCGAGCTGCCACCTGTAGGTCTGGGGGTCTCAGCTGCCACCCTGCCCGCCACAGAGCTCAGGCTACTGGCCCCGCGCCAGGGCTGGATCCACACTCCCTGGGGCTCCTGCTGCTGAACCCCACTGACCTCCCCGTCAACTGAGCTCCACTGAGCTTGTGCTGCAGGTCCCGCTGACCGCTGGGGCTTGGGCTGCTGGCCCCAACTGCCTGGCCCCGCTCTCCCTGGGGCTCGGGGCTGCCAGCTCTGCTGGAGCGCTGGGGTTCAGGTTGCCGGCTGCTCCACTAACGGGGGTCAGGGCTCAAGCTGCCAGCCCCAACTGCCCGGCCCTGCACTCAAGGGGCTCAGGGCTGCCAGCCCTGCCGGAGCGCTAGGATTCAGGCTGCCGGCTTCCCCACTGACGGGGGTCAGGGCTCGAGCTGCCGGCCCCAACTGTCCGGCCCCGCTTTTCCTGGGGCTTGGGCTGCCGGCTCCCCCGCTGACAGGGGCAGGGCTCGGGCTGCCAGCCCCAACTGCCCGGCCCCACTCTCAAGGGGCTCGGGGCTGCCAGCCCTGCCGGAGCGCTGGGGTTCGCACTGCCAGCTCCCCCACTGACGGGGGCAGGGCTTGGGCTGCCGGCCCCAACTGCCCGGCCCTGCTTTCCCTGGGGCTCTGATTGTCTGCCCTGCAACCAGGTCCCACCTGCTGCCTCCAATGCCGGGGTCCTCTGGCCGCCATTAATGAATTTTTTCTTGCGAACCCCCTGTAACGTTCTGCGAACCCCAGTTTGGGAACCACTGGTCTAGAGGGTAAAATTGTTAACCTGAGTCTTGATGGGTGGAGCAATGTCCACAATGATCCTGTTGTATGTGCTTGTGTGACAACAGAAGAAGGGAATATCTTCCTTACAGAACACATGCTGAGTACCCTGAAGCCTGTTTCTGTAGCCTTGAACAAAATGCAGATAAATAGCTGTTTTATTGCTGACGCCGTAGAAATTTGGAAGGAACTGAGTGAGATCTTAAAAAGAGAAATATGCAATGACAGAGTTAAATTACAAGCATTAAAAAAACAAATGGGACAAGCACTATCTCCAGCTCATTTTCTTGCAAATATTCTCAATACTCGGTACCACGATCAAATCTTAACTGCTGAAGAAGAGGAGTTGACTATGACATGGGCATCCCGCAATCATCCCTCCATAATGTCAACTATAATAAACTTCAGAGCTAAAGGTGAACCATTCAAGAAATATGTTTGCTGATGCGGTTTTAAAGAAAGTCACACCAATGAATTGGTGGAAGTCACTTAAGCACTTGGATTCAGAGACTGTTGAAGTGATAATCTCACTTTTAACAGCGGTAGTTTCTTCTGCCGGTATAGTAAGAATATTTTCTTTCTTTGGACTAATTCATTCCAAATTGAGAAATTGTTTGGGACCTGAAAAAGCAGAAAAGCTTGTTTTTCTTTTCCAGATTATGAACAAACAAGGAAATGAAGGTGAAGATGACTGAGTTAGCTGCAGAAGCCAATATTTAAAGTTTCTCATGTTGACATAGTTGATTTAATTTGTTGGTTTTTTTTAATATTTCATTTAACTATTTTAGTTAAAAATAATTTAAACAAAAACAAACTTGATTTTAAAAAAACTTGAATGTCTAACTAAACTCAAAAATACATATGCTTGTTTTGTTAAAATATTATATGTTTGCTGTTGAAGAAAAAAATCCAGAATACGTAACGTTGTTGTTTTAGTTAAATAAAACAATTTAAATGTCTGTCTGGTGATGTTCTCGTCCTAATACAGCATGGCAAGAAAATCCTCCAAATATTAATGATTAACCTGTTGAATTGGAGATATTTATGAAGTCTTTGGGAGGTGAACTATCTGCTTCAATTACCTTTGGTAAATGAAATAACCAAAACAATCATTCATCTTCTGATATAGCTGTAAAACTAATCTGAAAAGTTTTCAAAATAAATCACTGTTTAAAAATGTATCATGTGTACCTTCTAAAAATGAAACCTACATCTATCTCTGAGTTGTGAAGAATATGTATTAAGGTTATAATAACCAACAAGAATGCACTTTTATGTAGAAATCCATGATTAAATCGAGACTTCTTTTAAATCATAATTTAAATCAAATCCACCCTGATCGAACAACTATGCAATTAAACTGGGATTCTAGTTTTTGTGGCCTCTGATAAAAATGAAAGGTCTTAATTATGGACAGATAAAGTAGTATGTTTATATGATTTTTTTCCAAGATGTTGCTATATGAGTACAGTTAAGGTAGTTTGGCCTCTTCTAAACAGAAGAGACAACTGCTTTGTCCATCTTTCAAAGGAATTCGTCCACCACAGGACAGAAAGGACTTGAAGCATGCAAGTTTCGATCAGCTATGTTGAGGAGCTCTTTTGGAGGGGTGTATGGGGATGGGAGCAATATCTGACCATCAGTAATCAGTCTAGACAAGTTGAGGAGGTTCAAGGTGGTTGTATATCAGTAGATCAGAAGATTTCTGAAGATGCTGAAAAAAGCATTAAGAGTTTTACCCGGAGTAAAAAACTAGGGAGCCAGGTTCCATTTTGCTGCCATGGATAGTAAGAAAGAACTGAGGCAGGGTCACAGCCACTCCATGCTTTATGCACTTGTATGCGGGCAAGGAGGCAGAGAGCACATGCATGGCCCTGACGGACACCGCTATTCAAAAAACACTGATTTCGTACATGCGCTCCCATGTTGGGATCCACATTAACACATACTAGAAGAACTTTAGTTTCCCCTATGTCCACATGGCCTCCCTCCCATGAATTCTAGAAAACTTTTTCCTCCTTGTCCCTTACCTGAGATTCATAACTGGAGGGACAATTATTAGCAAAGGGCTTGTCTATACTTACGCGCTTGTTCGGCGGCAGGCAATCGAACTTCTGGGTTCGATTTATCGCGTCTTGTCTGGACGCGATAAATTGAACCCAGAAGTGCTCCCCGTTGACTCCGGTAATCCTGTTCGGCGCGAAGAGTACGCGGAGTTGACGGGGGAGCCTGCCTACCGCGTCTGGACCGCGGTAAGTTCGAACTAAGGTACGTCAATTTCAGCTACGTTATTCACGTAGCTGAAGTTGAGTACCTTAGTTCGAATTGGGGGGTTAGTGTAGACCAGGCCAAAGAGATGTAGGGGTGGCAAGGGGGACACACAGGATCACCTCAGTGGTGCAAGAAAAGAATGCAAAAAAACACCCTCTCCTCCCTGTCTCATTCACCAAACCTACAGTCTGTCAGAGGGGAATCACGCTGCTGGGATCTACAGCGTGAAGGGCATCCGAGGTGAAGCTCTAGCAAATCCCCTATGAATTACTCCTGAGCACTGCCACAACTACAAACCACTAGGTGCCTAGTGTGTGGTTCATGGGGGAAGAATGGATCTCTGGAAGGCGAGGGTGTATGAAGATATGGTGGAGCAAGTGACTTACTGAAGGGCATGGGGAGCTGTCAGTTGCAGTGGTCCAGATACAGAGTGTGCACTCTGGTGCAAGTTTAGACATATAAGAAGAGAAAGCGAAATGTCAGTGCTTCCCGTCTCCTTCCTTCTCCACCCAGCATACCTCTTGTGGGTTTGCAGCAGCGGGGTTCCCTATGGATGAACTATAGGTGGACTGAACCAGAGGACCCCATGAGTTCTGCAGGGAGGGGAGGACTGGAAGTGGGCTTTGCACATAGGCATTCTCCTGATCACCTCCTTAGGTTAAATAGTAAGGAAAACCCCCCAAAAGACCCCAATGAGGTTTCTTGGACTCCTTCTGAGAGGGCAGGTCTATGCTAACAGTTAAGTTTATCTAACTTACGTCGCTCGGGTGTGAAAAAGCCTCCCAAGCAATGCAAGTTTCACGCTATCCACACTAGAGCAATGCTGGAGGGAGAGCATCTCCTGCCGACATAGCTTATGTTTCTCGCTGAAGTGGAGTAATTATACTGACGGGAAAGTGCTCTTCCATTGGCATAGCACTTCTTCACCAGATGCGCTACAGTGACGCAGCTGCACTGATGTAGCGTGGTAGTGTAGACTTGCCCTCAGCCTTTGATGGAAACATTCCCTTTGTTCCACCAATTGACAAGCCTCCCTAGTGACCAGATTACAGAAGTAGACCTCACAGGGTAAGAAAAAAGGGTAGATATTTATTTATTTAAAGTTTAGTTCTCAGTAGGCATTTGCCATGCTAAACTAAGCTTACTGGAGCAGACAGTCTCGAGCAAGAAAGGCGTAACAAGTGGGGTACCGCAGGGGTCTGTTTTGGGACCGGCTCTGTTCAATATCTTCATCAACGACTTAGATATTGGCATAGAAAGTACGCTTATTAAGTTTGCGGATGATACCAAACTGGGAGGGATTGCAACTACTTTGGAGGACAGGGTCATAATTCAAAATGATCTGGACAAATTGGAGAAATGGTCTGAGTTAAACAGGATGAAGTTTAACACAGACAAATGCAAAGTGCTCCACTTAGGAAGGAAAAATCAATTTCACACATACAGAATGGGAAAAGACTGTCTAGGAAGGAGTACGGCAGAAAGGGATCTAGGGGTTATAGTGGACCACAAGCTAAATATGAGTCAACAGTGTGATGCTGTTGCAAAAAAAGCAAACATGATTCTGGGATGTATTAACAGGTGTGTTGTGAGCAAGACACGAGAAGTCATTCTTCCGCTCTACTCTGCTCTGGTTAGGCCTCAGCTGGAGTATTGTGTCCAGTTCTGGGCGCCACATTTTAAAAAAGATGTGGAGAAATTGGAAAGGGTCCAAAGAAGAGCAACAAGAATGATTAAAGGTCTTGAGAACATGACCTATGAAGGAAGGCTGAAAGAATTGGGTTTGTTTAGTTTGGAAAAGAGAAGACTGAGAGGGGACATGATAGCAGTTTTCAGGTATCTAAAAGGGTGTCATAAGGAGGAGGGAGAGAACTTGTTCACCTTAGCCTCTAAGGATAGAACCAGAAACAATGGGTTTAAACTGCAGCAAGGGAGGTCTAGGTTGGACATTAGGAAAAAGTTCCTAACTGTCAGGGTGGTTAAACACTGGAACAAATTGCCTAGGGAGGTTGTGGAATCTCCGTCTCTGGAGATATTTAAGAATAGGTTAGATAAATGTCTATCAGGGATGGTCTAGACAGTATTTGGTCCTGCCATGCGGGCAGGGGACTGGACTCGATGACCTCTCGAGGTCCCTTCCAGTCCTATAATCTATGAATCTATAAGATAACTAATGAAAAATGTTAAAAGCTTTTGTAATTTGACAATAGCAGACTAAAACCTGGTTATGACCACCAGATATCAGCTAGGGGAATCCAGTAAACAATTTTATTTCTCTCTCTCTCTCTTTTTTTTTTTTTTAAATAATAAAAAGGCTTTTTTTAATGGAAGGCTTTTGAAACTGTGTTTAAGAGTTCTATGTCTTAGGTACCATGATCCAAGAACTCACTGCCCAAGTCATTTCAAATGTTATAGAATTGCCCCTAGATCTAACATAAATCTGGAAGCAGATATTACTTTGTTGCAGTGTTCTTTGGGGAAAAGAACACAAAATCAGGCTTATATTTAAAACTCAGCTGTAACCTCAATTATGCAGTGATGGCAGTCACATCATAATAAAACAGTAAAAAAGACTTTGGAAAATGATATAGCACAACTGTATCATAATGAAGCTAAATATCTGGATGCTAGCTCTTTTTTGGTTTTAAATTCCCCCACAACTTCCTCCCAAAACACAACAAAAAATAAAATCAAAATAAACAAAAACACCCACTCCTCCACATACCCACTTCATATATCAGTACATCTCTGAAAAACAATGTCAAGGTTTGGTTTTAGGGATATTTTAATATATATGCAAGTAATTTGAATGAAAGCTGAAAACAAGATCTCCAGCTTTGTACAATAAACTAAACTTGGAGGCAAAATGAGAAAGGAGAAAAAAATTAAAATTAAATTCTAATGAATCTGGATAGTTTAGGTGACAGAGAGCAAATCACCAATCTAGCTAACATGTGCCAAATGAAACACCCATTGATTTTAGCAATAGGAAAGTCCTCTACTGTCAACTGAAAAGACTATTGGCAATCACTGAAATCATCATGTTCCAGTGCACAGCAACAGTACAAAAGACCAACAGGATACTAGGCTGTATTAACAGTTTGAGGGATGCAGTTACAGTATAGTGCACTTGTAAGACCACCTCAGGAACACTATAATGCAGTATTGAGCACCGTTCCACAGGGAGGGTACTACAAGCTTTAGTGTAGGACAATATAAATGGAAGATAATATGTGTGATAAACCAAATAATGAAGAGATGTAAAAGGAGCTGGGATTATTCTCACAGTAAGACAAAAAATTTAAAAAGGTTTGATAAAATTGACAGATGCTATTTATAACCTAGTAAGAGTACAAAAGTACTAAGCTATCTAAACAACTTGGAAACTTGGGCAGAACTCTTTCATGGACATGAAATAACATACTAGGGAAGACAATTAACACTAAAGGAGGGGTTCAAAAACTACTTAACACTTGTTTCTAGAACGGACCAAGGGATATGGTGGAAAGGCAGGAAGATGAAATTAAAATGGAATTCAAAAGGTCTGGCATGTTGGGCCAGATGTTTTTTTCACTATCCTAAAATTTCTAATGTTCTAAGGTGACAAACAGAATTAGCCTGAAACTATATACTGTGAGGTAAGGCAATGAGTATGACCCTACTAAATTCATGGCCATGAAAAACATGACATGGACTGTAAAATCAGACCTCCCCCGTGAAATCTAGCTATTAGAGACTGGGAGCAGGGCTGGGGGCACCCTGGCCAGGGGCTCCTACCATTCACCAGGCTCCAGCTGCTAGTCTGCTGGGCTGGGGAGGGACAGGACTTCCTCTTCCTCTGCAAGGCTGCTCTCAGGGGGAGATCAGACCCACCTTCGGGTACCTCCCCCCAGCTGCAGGAAGCTCTGTGGCTGCTGCCAGCTCTGAAGGCTCCCAGCAGCACAGGGGAGATCAGACCCACCTCCACCTCTGGGAATCTCCCCCAGCTGCAGGAAGTGCCATGGCTGCTGCCTTCAGCTGCACAGAAAGAGGGTGGCAATTCCATGACCCCCCCTACATCAGCTTTGCAACCCCCCACGACCTCCTTTTGGGTTAGGACCCCTCCTCCCCAATTACAACACTGAAGTTTCAGATGTAAACATCTGAAAATGCTAAATTGACCAATTTTAAAATCCTCTGGCCATGAAACTGATCAAAATGGACCGTGAATTTGGTAGAGCCCTAGCAATGAGCAATATTCATACCAGAGCTCTGCCAATTCATCTCAATCCTGATCTGTGAAACAGACAACTCTATTTCCAGTCCTGTGACTTTCTCAAACAGAAGAAATGCCACTAATAGTGCCAAGTTATGTCAGGAGTTTGCATAACTAGAATGAAACCAAAAATATTCTCACTTGAGACCCGTATCCAGGTCTTCTGAAGTAGCAGAAGACCAGTGCATTAACTACCAGTGAGCCTTCTAGGTGCCTATTGTGCCTGGACACATGATTAGTTTGTTGAATTTTTAAGTCATTTATCTTTCAAAAATCGGAGAATTTTTAGTTTTAAAAAGAGATAGATACTCACCAATTTTTCCACATCCACTTCCTCTTCACTCTGGAAATCAGAAGCTCCATCCAGCATCTCATCAGCAGAATCATCAGTTTTTTCATCATCTTCCTCCTCCTCCTCTTCCACATCATCAATGGTAATATCAACAGTAGGAGTATAACCCTTTTTGTGGTGTTTGGGTTCTTGTGATCTCTGTTCTGGGGTCAGGAAATAACCTTTAACAGATTTCTCAACTTTGTTCTCTCTCTCAGTGTTACTTTTGTTGTCTAAATCAGTTGTCTTACTAGATATTGTGCTCCAAGAACTGTTGACATGACTTGAGTTATCCTTAGCATTGTCACTTTCCTTCTGAAAACCAGTGGTGCCTTGTTCTTGGTTAGGAGCATTAAGTTTTTCCTGGATATCTAGATTTCTTTTACACTCATCTGTATTTTCCACATGCATCTCCCCTGAATTATTACCATGTTCCTTGGTATAAATGATACCAGATTTATTTTCCCGTTCCTCCATTATGTTCTCTGCCTCTACAGAGTCCTCACATTCCTTCCTTTTGACCTCAGGCCGTGCAATGCTCTCCTGGAGCTCTTTTTGGTTCTGAAGTGGTTGGGTCCCTTCCTGCTGCTCGTCTTTGCTTTCCAGCTGTGCAGAAATCTCTTGCTTTTCCTGTGGACTCTGTGACTGTGCAGCATTCACCTTCTCTTCCCCTTTTTTCTGTGGCTGTGCATTTCCCTCCTGTTCAGTATCTGGACTCTCTGCTTCTACAGTGCTCGTGTACTCCTCCACATGGCTCTTTAACAGTGCCGTCTCTTCCTGCTCCCTGGGACTCTCTGGATATGCAGTATTTGCAGGAGCAACTACTGCTTGACCTAGTAATTCTGAAATAGTCCCTGAGTTATCTGAAACTTCCTCCAATACTTCTTCAGAATGTACAGAGTCCTCTTTCTTTTCAGTGATCACTTTGTTTTTCTCACTGATTGGCTTCTCACTGATGTATGAGTGGTCTGATGATATGACATCTGCAGAAACATCATGCTGGAAGCTGGGAATGTCATCTGTGTAATCCTCCAGCATCTCTGGATCCTTCTCCGTCATCTCTGAGGCAGTGAAGTTTCTGTCAGATAGGATCACATCAGCTGCAGACTTATCAGTACTATTTGACTGATCTGATGGCAATTCATTTTCCTCTTGTTTGCTATCTGACACTGTGACCTCTGACTCCATGACTTCTACATCTTCTGAATGTGAAGCCTTCTCAGGTGCTTGCTGCTTAGTAGGACTAGACTCATCCTTTTGGCTTACATTCTGGGAATCTTTCTTTATCTGGAGGGATGCAACATGATGAAGAATAGAGTTTGGGACAGACTTCTGTCCTGGGAGCTGAAGCAAGGCAAAACTGCCAGACTGAAGGGGTATGAGACTGGCAGCATTAGTTGGTTGACCACCTGAGTTGCACATTATTTTAGATTCAGAGCCTGTCTGACCTGCAATGCTGCTTGCTCCTGGAGGAGAGATCCTCAGAGTCAGGGTGCCTGCTTGTGACACAAAACTGGGTGCTGATGGAAGGATGGATGATGCTTGAGTGACCAAATTAGCTGTAGGTGCAAACTTGGATCCAACCGTTTGTACTGCTGGGTTTTTGGCAGGGGAAACCGAAGTAACAGAAGTGGAGGACATAGGTGATACAGGTGTCTCAGGAGGCTTAGAAGGCCCAGGCAACCGGATTCCTACAACAGAACCTATGAGAGAGGTGAAACACAATCAATATTTCCTAGAATCACTCCTTCAGATTCTAGTATTTGATGTTATATAAATTAAAGCAGACAGATCTTCTTCTAAGGATTATAATATAACAAAGTACTAAACCACAGAATTTCAATATAATAACTAGTGCTACATAAGAGGTATGCTACCATAAGATTTCCACAAATGACACTCTCTTCCATATTTTGGCAGTTAATGCACAAGTTTCATCAATGTGTTGAAAAGGTGGTTATTAGAACTTGTGAGAAAGTTTTCATAAAAACAATTCAAAATAAACTAACTTTCTTTCCTTTACAAATGTTGTCAGAAAATTTCAAAACAATTCAAATTTAAAATATTTCATTTCATTTTGGTGGTGGTGGTGGGAAGGAACACTCACTTTTTTCTTTACTTGTCCCTCTTTCTCTTCTTTAAAATGTAAAATAGTGTAATTTTCCTCACCAAAACAAAATTAACAGTTCTGAAATTTAATTAAATTAATTTTTCACAAAATTTTTCATTTAATCTAAAAAGCCATTTTTTGTCAAAACAATTTTGGCTAGTGGCAAATGGTCAGATTTGTACTCACCAAAGTGATCAATCTGATTTCCTTAAAATAATGCTGAGATAGTATATTGACCCTTTGCTAGACATAAAAAAGTCTTTACCTAGCGCACAAAATTTCTAAATTTTGGGTAAGGGAAGTACCGACAACACTTTTTCAATTTAAGACAAGTGATATTTCATCCTACATCACATCATATCTGAATGATTATACTTTACTCTCCCAACCTACACAAGCAAGACACATTATGGGCATTTTTTTCTTGGCAGTGTGGTAGTGAAATCTCAAAACACAAATAATCCTAGTGTCCTGTACTAGTTCTATGCAATTACTTTCACTGCCAGTGGAAAAAGGGGCACATGACAAAGGAAAGCTCATCTGCTACAAGATTTACCCCCGAACAATACACTGAAGAATCAGGAACGAATGGCGAAGACTTTGTACCTGGATTGCGGAACATTACTGGCTGAATGTTGGATTGGGTGCCAGCAGCTCGGAGCTGATGCAGTGGAACAAGCTGGATGATCTGTCCATTGGGATGTCTAAATAGGTTTACCCCACCGGGGCTCCTGAGAGGCTGCAGGATCATCCTATGTCCCTGAGCAAGCTGCACATTATGGAGGGGTCGTAAAGCAGGAGAACCTTGATGCACTGGAATCAGCAGTAATCGGGGTCCCCCACGCTTCTCTGTTCCAGAAGACAGCCCTTGGGGGCTTGCAGTTGTAGTCTGAGAAGAACCATCTTCTGAAAAGTTAGTACAAAAATAGGATTCACAATAGGATTCACAATACTCCTTGACAGAAACAATCACATAAATCATTTGGTTTTACTTGTACCAAAATAGGTAAGATGTTTTCAGACAGAAGTGTCATTCTTCAACTAACAATATCCCTTTAAAAACTATTTTATAACATGTAATTTCAACATCCTCCATTTATCCACAAAACACATATAGCATGGACCAGAGCAGTACAATCTTCTCCACTCTACTCTGTCAATAATCTCCTCAACCACACGGAAGAATCATGGACTGAGAGGGTAATTATCTGCTTCCGTGCCTAGTTCTTGGCCTTTGTACCAAGATTACCAATGAGTATACCAATTAGAGACAACTGCTGTAGTGATGGTTTTGTGATAAGACATTTATCATCTAGGAAATGGACTGAAACCACCAACTCATTTCCTATTACCCAGCGAACAATCATCACATGGCTACAGTTTCTGTTTACTAACAACCTGACCTGAATTCAAAGCAGAAACTTAAGAAATGAAGGCTCCATATCCCACTCCGCTGAGCTGCCTTGACCCACTATTTTCTCTCTGATGGAACTATACAGTTGCAGACTTATTTCAATTCTGATGCAACCGGTGTTTCCGGCAACAATTAGCCAGTACTGCCTGAACCTTACCTGGTCTTGGATTCAGTGAAGGACTTGTATTAATTCCAGAGAGTATAATAGGAACAGAACCAACAGACGAGGGTGGAGTGGTCACCATGGATGTGACTGCAGTTGTTGTCACCACAACTGGGGATGAGGTGGTGGTAGGAACAGGATGATTAATGGTTGGTGTAGTTACTACAGATTTAGGAAATGATATGGTCGCTACTGGTGTAGTCATTCCAGTTGCTTTTGTTACGTTCACAGTGGCTGTAGGGGTAGTGGGTGAGACAGTAGTACAGGCGCTGGTTTCAGATGTTCCAGAAGCACCAGTAATGGCAATGCCAGGAGGAGAGTGAGTAGATTCATTAGCTCTTGTATGGCCAGTAGTGGTCACAGCAGATGAAGTGGTAACACTTTCTAAAGCAACTGGAGAGGTGGTGGTAGTTGCAGTGACGGGAGGAGAGACAGTGCAGTAAACTGGAGATGGCCTTGAGGGAACCATTGGAGTGACGACCATTATTGGTGTAGGCCTGACATTGAACTTCTGTGGCCCTGTCAGGGGTTGGGGTGTGCTAACTCCAGGAATCTTCTGCTGCAGAGCTCCAACTTTACTCATCACAAACTGTGTGAACACACCACCAGGTGAGGGTCGAGCAGCTGCAAATAAAAACTTGCAGGTCAAAATCTCAACAGGTTCCCTCTTTGCCCTGCATGCGGTGCTGCAGTAGTCAATTTAGCAAAAATTAAGGACCCAATGTTGTTAAAGAGCACCTTGTATATGTACTGAAACATTTCAAAACATGGCCATTCACTTTATTGTTGTCATGAACAGGCTTTACATTATTAAAAAATTATGTTTTATTCAAGATTTACAACTTTCTGCTGCATTTCTTCCTAGCCATGCAAAAGAATCAGGCTCTATGATATTACGATCTTTATTGTGACACTACAAATAGAGAATTACAATTTCAGTACATGAAAAAAAGGAACAGGAAATATCTGGCTCATAAGGGATTCTCTAATTCTTAAAATCTTCCCATAAAAGCTTCGCTGTGAGGTCTTCCTCCTTTCACTGCTTCTTGGTCTCCATCCCCTTACCACTGCATCCACTTGTTACGCCAGCCACTTATTTCTAAGTTGGGGTAGGGTTTGCCATGCCCTTTACATTGCAATCACCACCCTTCCAGCTGAGGACTGGATGGGACTCCCCTTTGACACAATGTTCAAGCAAGCAGAGGGAGTCACTACTGAGACGCTCCCTCCCCTCACCCCTTGCTCTCCAGGGCTCAGAATGCTGACTCCATAGCACCCAGACCCTTATCAGTTGGGGAATAGAATCTGAACATCTAGTGTGACAGCACAGAGGATTATCACAAGGCAAGCCTAACTCTTAATAAAAAATATCATAATCTTATATGTATGTAGCACCTTTAGTCCAGAAGGATGCCAAAACAGTTTTAACACATTAGTTATGCAAAAATTACTTCACCCACCATTGAAATGCAGCCACCTCTTCAAAATTGCATAGAAATACAATGCAAAAGTTTACTACAGGAAGGAGAAAACAGCACATCCAGTTAATCCCCTGCAGTGTATTTAGGTAGCAAGAACACAGCTAACCACAAATCAGAATTTTGCCAAAACACAAATTAACACGCCCTTCTCTTGCCCAGAGCTTCTTGGAATTGTTAATGACCAAGTTGTCGGGCTCCTAGATTTCACATCTTACCCAAAAGATAGCACTTCTTACAGCACAGTATCCCTTCATGCCATGCTGGGGTTCCATTTTAGTATTGACTCAGATAAAAGAGTGCCATGCACCGTCTTTCAGAAGAAGTAGTTACTCACCTTGTGCAGTAACGACCATTCTTCAAGATGTGTGTCACTATGGGTGCTCCACAGAAGGTGTGCTTGCACCCCTGTGCTGCTGATCGGAGGACTTCGGTAGCAGTGTCCATTTGACCCGCACATGCATCGCTTATCATTGTGCCCTGCCACAAGGCTAACCAGCACATGCAGGCTAACCCTCCTCAGTTCCTTCTCTACCTCAAAGTCATAGACAAGAATTATGAAGTAGAGGTAGTGGAGCAACCATACGGGGACACATCTCGAAGAACCGTCGTTACTGCACAAGGTGAGTAACTTCTTCTTCAAGTAGTGTCCCTACGGGTGCTCCACTGTAGGTGACTCCTGAACAATATTCCTACTGGAGGGCTGGGGCTTTGGAGTCGGGTCAGTTACAAATGGCATTACTATGGAGCCAAAGATGGCATCGGAGGTGGAGTCCCCAGTGATCAGTGTTCTGCGAAGGCGTGGACGGATGCCCATCTCACCACTTTACACATTTCTGAGATAGGGACATTCTTAAAGAAGGGAACAGATGAGGAGACCGATCTCACGGAGTGTGTGTGGATACTACTATCTGGAGAGGTCATGTTGCAAACCAGATAATTGTCCTAGCCTGGTAAAAGGCTAGGGCTCTCCTGACATTTAGTGTATGCAATATAGCCTCCCTGTTGCTGCAGTGAGGCTTGGAGTAAAAATTTGGAAGGTGAATCAACTGGTTCATGTAGTGCTGGAAGGTTACCTTAGGGATGAATTTTGTATTTGGCCTGAGCTTAACCTTGTTCCAAAAGAATACTGTCCCTCCGCTCCCTGTCCCCTGACTACCAGACCCCTATCCACACCCCCGCCCCCTGACAGGCTCCCTGGGACTCCCATGCCTATCCAACCGCCCCTGTTCCCTGTCTGCCCCCCAGGACCTCCTGCCCCTTATCCAACCCTCCCCACCCCACCATGCTGCTCAGATCACCAGGACTGGCAGCTGTAAGTAGTACACCGTAAGTACCACATTCCTACAGGGAGCAATTTAATACACTACACTGGCCCTCCATACAGTTTCGGAACGCTGATATGGCCCTCAGGCTAAAAGGTTTGCCCACCCCTGCACTAGGTGGACCCGAAGAAAACGTCCCGATATTTTTTGGAGTCAGTACATAGTCTCAGATCTTTGGAAGAGCTGCAGATGTTGGGGAGATTTTTTGGGAAGTACACCAAATCTGGAACCTGGACCATTTCTGCAGTTAAGTACGGCATGTTGAGGACTTTCTACTGTGTAGCAATGCCTCTTGTACCTCCTTCGAGCAGGAGCTCTCTATGCTCTCTATGGCTCCATGAAGGAGCCATGCCCTGAGGTGAAGAATCCCAGGTTGGGATATAGAGTGCATCCTTTGTTCTGCGAGAGGAGGTACAGAGTGGCATGGAGAGAGATCAGTGGGCAAGTCACGAGTTTTGACAGGTAAGGGTACCAAGTCTATCTTGGCCAAGTGGGAGTGATCAGTACGACATGTGCGCCTTCTCTTTTTATTTTTAATAGGACTTTTGACAGCAGGGGAAACAGAGGAAAGGCATAGAGAAGGTCCCTGTCCCAGGGAAGGAGAGCATCACCCATGTAGTGTTGCCCTATCCCTACTATGGAGCAGTAACACGGACATTTTCTTGTCCAGGTGAATGGCAAACAGGTCTGTGGTCGGTGTCCCCCACCGCCTGAACAGGTCTTGGAGTACTGCTGGGTTTATCTCCCATTCGTGGTAGTGTGAGAACATGCAACTGAGACTGTCCGCTATCGAGTTTTGTGTGCCCTGAAGGTAAGCCTCTGATAATGTATTGTCATGGGAGATGCACCAATTCCATACTCTTACTGCTTCTGCCCACAGGGAGGATGATCTGGCTTCCCCTTGTCCGTTTATATAGTACATGCACGCTATGTTGTCTATTAGGACTCCTGTGTGCAATACCTTGATCAGTGGGAGGAAACGGGCGCAGGCATTCCTGACCACCCTGAGCTCAAGGAGGTTGATGTGAAGAGATATCTTCATGGATGACCATTTGCCTTGTATTGTGAGGTTATTTAGATGTGCACCGCATCCTATGATGGAAGCACTGATGGTGAAAAACAATGACAGGGAATGGGGGTGAGGTTTGTGAAAAGGGGATCTCTTGGCAAACATTTTTGCAGGTAAGTACCAGCCCAAGGAGTTTTTGATCCGGGTGGGTTGTGACAGGGGTTTGTCTAGTCTGTCTCCATTTGGTCTGTACATTGACTCAAACCACGTCTGGAGACATCATATATGAAGCCTGGCATGTGATATTACCACTGTGCCCGCTGCCATATGCCCCAAGAGTCGTAGGCAGTGTCTCGCTGATATTTGTGGGTTGTTTTGAATGGTCTCTATGAGTGTGGCCAAACAGAGGAATCTGTGTTGAGGCAGGACGCTCTGGCCTGTAACAAGTCGAGGTCAGTGCCTATGAATTCCAGGTGCTGCACTGGAGTGAGGGTTGACTTCTGGCCATTGATCTGTAGGCCCAGTTCCATGAACAGGTCTATTGTGGATTTGGTGAGCCTCTTGGAAGGAGGCAATCTGAGGAGACAATCATCCAGGTAGGGGCAAATCGTGATCCCTTGGGAGCATAGGTGCATGGACACTACTGAGAGGACCTCAGAGAATACTCTTTAGCCAATGATAGCCAAAATGAGGAGTACTCTGTACTGTTAAGAGGTCTTGTCCCAAGGTAAATATGAGGAACAGTCAGTGGGACAATAGGACTGCAATATGGAAGTAGGTGTCCTGAAGGTCAAGGGCCAAAAACTAGTCTCCCTGATCCACGGCTGGAATAATCATAGCTAGAGTGACCATCTCGAATTTTTGAGCTTTGACAAACTTGTTGAGTGCTCTGAGGTCTAGCATGGGTCTCCAACCTCCCTTCCTTTTGGGTATTAGAAAATAGCGAGAGTAAAAACCCTTCGCCTCGTAGATGTCGAGGTACTGGTTTCTAGGTCTCCTAACCGGAGGAGACGATCTATCTTGTTGTAGTTAACTCTTATGAGAAGGGTCCCTGAAAAGGGCCACAGGGTAGGATGTTGTGGAATAGGGAGGGAGGTAAAGTAGATGGAATATCCATTGCAAACAATTTCCAGGACCCATTGATCCAATGTTACACGTTCCCAGGTGCTGCAGAACGTTGCAAGACAAGCCAACTGGGTAGGAAACGTTGGTCAGCTGTTGTGGGGAGTGGTCCGTCGATTCCTTGACCAACACATCAAAATTGGTGTTTGGAGGTGAACGGTTGTGACGTGGAAGGCTGTGGGCCAGATGGTTTACGCCTGGGGAACCTAGATTTCTTCCTCTGAGGTCTGTAATAGCACTGACTTGTGTACTGGAAGTTGCATGGTTTTGTGTTGGGGCTGTGGACTGAATTTTCTCTTTTGTTCGGGCATGTAGATCCCTAACGAGCAGAGAGTGGCCCTAGAATCTTCAAGGGTATGAAGAGAGAAGTCTATCTTCACCGCAAAGAGCTTGGTGCCTTCCAAGGGAAGGTCTTCAATAGTCAACTGCACCTCTTTAAGGAAGTCCAAAAGGTGTAACCATGTTGCATAACCACTGCTGTGGAGATGGACCGGGTCACTGTATCAGCTGCATCGAGGGCAGACTGTAGCGCTGTTTTGACTACTAGCTGTCCCTCCTGGATGATAGCATTAAACTGGTCAAGCTGTGACTCGGGAAGCTGATCAATAAAGTTGCTACGTTTTGAATAGTTGACAGGGATGGTTTGATAATAAGTGATTTGGAACTGTAGGGTGGCCAAGGAATAGGCTTTCCTCCTGAAAAAGTCCAAGCATTTCCAATCCTTGTCGTAGGGAATGGACCGCATTTGGTGTTGATGGCCCCAAGAGTTTACAGCGTCCATGATGATGGAATTGGGTGGAGGGTGGGAGAAGAGAAATTCCGTCTCCCTAACCAGGACATAATATTTTTTATCAGCCCACTTACAAGTAGGCATCACCGATGTTGGGGTCTGCCATATGTTTTTTGCGTGATCCAGGAGAGCCTCATTAATGGGGTGGGCTATTTTAGAGGCTGAGTGTAGTGTGTCAACTAGTTTGTAATGGGTGTCCTTGACTTCCTCCAAGGGTATCTGCAGAGTATCTGTAACTTTCTCTGCCAAGTCCTGGAAAAGCCAGAAGCCATCAGCTAAGGACAGTGGTGGAGGCATGATGGCCTCATCTCGGGGGGGAGGAAGATAAATTGGTCTTCGGAGTCACCTCTTTCTCAGTGCTGCCCTCCTATTCCTCCACAATCTCCTCCAGAGGCTCTGAGGTTCTGGATGCCATGGCCAAGGGGGAACATATCGGGGGTTCATGGGTAAAGCTGGAAACCCAAGAAAAGTGTGGGGACGCTATGCAACCCAAGGATCCCAGTACAGCCACCGGGGAGGTGGAATAGAGCCCAGTGGTAGTGCCTATGGTTAGTGTACAAAGGTAGTGATGGTGGGGCCATCTGAGGGTATGCTCGGGAGGCCTCTTGATAGTGGACACCATAGGGAGCACGAGAGGAACAGTGGGAAATGGTCTTCTCTGGCTCGCTGTCTGAGTCCACACTAGAGAGCAGAAGTGTGTGGCAGGGTAGCAGCGAAAGCTCCTTGACTAGGAGAAGACTCAGTGCCAAGATCCAAGTGCCAAGAAGAGGAGATTCCGGTACATCAGATACTGGAGGTCTTTTGAATGCCGGAATTCCAGTGGTTTTGACCAACCTGGTGCCGCTGGTGGTACTGAAGGAGTCTGGGATCTTGCCTGTAACATGCTAGTGCTGGTCATGGCGTTGATGACAGCGCCAATGGTACAGCATGTACCAGCAACGTCTTCTTACTGAAGTGCTGGCTCCTACCTTTGTCTGTCTATACCGCTGACCCAGTGTCCGTGCCTTAAGCATGTTAATGATATCTGCCATTCCATATCTTCGTGAGCTGTGGATACCAGGCTGGGATTATCTCCAGGCAGACGGTATCGATGATACCTAGCGTCCCTTTCGGGGCTCACTCTGGAGACTTCCCACTCTCTTTTTTGATGAATTACAAGAGGGGGTTGCAGCTGATTTCTTTGACCCACAGTCCTTGGATGTTGAGGACTGTGGGGAAGACTCACATCTACCAGGTGACTGTCGGTGCGGATCTGGGAGGGTGGGGAGGGAGTTTGAGGGCTTCCTCCATGAAGATGATCTTTTGTCTCAGCTTCCTGACCATTCGAGACATAGGTGTGACAGACACCACACTTCTGTGGAATGTGGCCTTCCCAGAGGCAGTGTATGCGCTGGGGAGTGCTTGTCTGCTACAGGGATGGCCTCTTTGCAGGAGAGGCACTTCCTGAAGCCTGGTGAACCGGGCATACCCTATTGGGGTAAGGGTCCCCAACAAAAAATGGGGGGGAAATAAAGTATTTTTGTTCAGGAAGAAAAAATAAAGAGAAAAAAAACTACAACTAAGACTGGGGAGACTAACTATAGAAATGTTTAAGAAGCTAATGGTCACAAATGGACTGCTAAGGTGCCACAAGTACTCCTGTTCTTTTTAATGGACTGCTAATGGCTCCATCTCTAGCCAGGGGCAATTGAGAAGGAATTCAGGGCAGGTTAGCCACGCATGCTGGCTAGCCTTGTGGTGGGGCACAAGGAAAGACTGCACATGTATGGGCCTAATGGAGACTGCTACTGAAATTCTCCCATTAGCAGTGCAGGTAGGCAAGCACACCCACAGTGGAGCATCCATAGGGACACTACTCAAAGAATCTTTCGTTTACACTTTGGAAGGTCTCCCATCCAAGAACTGACAAAGACCAACCCTGCTTAGCTTGTGAAACCTAATGAGATTACAGACCAGTGTGATATGGCTGCTCACATGTTGTTCTCTTAATCCAGATTCTGAACATCTTGTTTTTCATTGTGTCTCTTCATGTGTCTTTGCTGTTCTCATACATTACACTGACCTGACACCTGAAGTTCAAGTGTAATATCACCATTAGAAAAATAAAAATACAAGTGAAGAACCACAGACTAGACTCATCCTAATTCTTTTAACCCCTGGGTTTAAGAAATTCTCACCAATAAAGGCTGATAAAGATAAGAAGGTTCAAATCAGAAACACCCAATCAGAACAAAAATCCAATTTTAAACACTCAATTAGTGCTTTTCCATTCAATCTCCTTTGTCCTGACTTTTTTATTTAATCAATACTACCACAGCACATTTTCAACCTTTGCAAACATAATTCTAACCTAAGATAAAATTTAGTGTTTTAGGTAAAGAGGTTATTTATTGCAGAGGCAGTTTAGGTAGGCAACTCTAAGAGCCAAAGGCAGTGTGCGCTGTTGGACAGAAATCAACAGCAATGTTGTACACTCATTCTCTATTTTATGCTTCAGGCAATTTAAAATACAGTAAGTAAGTTCCAACCTACCTATCTGTCTCTGTGCTGGGACATGAGCTTTCAGAGTCGTCACAGTGGGGGTTGAAGTAGTGCTGATGGAGGATGTAGTTTGGGGAGTTGATGTGGTGGGCACCTGGACTGATGGTGTCCCGGAAGCAGCTGCCTTAGCATTGGATGCTACCTTGGAGATCACAGTACTGAGGGTTGAGAGATCAAGTACTGTGGGTCGCAGCCTGCCTGTGATATAAGCAGCTAGCCGATTGGCTGGATGTAATGCCCCCATCAGTCCCAAAAGGAGTTTGGCCTGAGGATAACTTTTACCATTAACCTGAAAGAAGTGGAAAAGGGAAATTCTGTGAAGGAAAAAAAAAAAAAAAAAACCTTCCTAATTTACCACCTTTAAACAAGGTGTTTCATTCCATGGGATTTCCAAAAGTGCTTTTCAGAGTAACATTGCAATTCAGAATGGGCATTATTAATCTGCTTTCTGCTCAGGATAACTCCAAGCAATTATTTCACATCTCTATATAACCCATAGATTTTAGATGCCATTCAGACTCTAGGAGGAAGGATATTCACAAAGAACCATAGAGTCTAAAGATACTGAAATGAAGTAGAATGAAGCTGGCACATATCTTTCCTGCATTTCGGCTTATGTCTCAATCTTGACTAAAGATGGATATTCAAACTATGTGAGGATGAAGCTTTGAATGTATCACTCTAACTAAACTAATTACCTTTGGTGGCTGTCTGGAGACGCAGAAGAAAAAATACTTACAGTGCCATGCACACTGGGACAAGTCTTTGAAAAGAGACTGCAAAACAATTTATTTTGGCAATATTTTTCATGATTACTCTTGCTATTATTTGTTATTTTAATAGGATATAGGACACTACTTGGTCCCATTTGAATAAGGGGCTAGCTCCAACTCAGCTTCTCCCTCCCATTTCACAGGAGTTAAAAGGAAGGGCTACAAGAGTGGTTGTTTGGGAGACAGATGGAGTAGAACATCTTCAAGAAGAATGGACTACACACCTGTGGTCACTGCACTGTGTCAAACTCTAAGCCGTAGAGATTTATTGTTTATTTTCTGGCTACATTAAACTATTTTAATTTTCATGATGTCAACAGCACCCTCTAAGCTTCCAAAATAAATCTCGAAGAGACCCCATTGACTAAAGTCAATATTTGAAAAAATGGACTGGTTATTTTCGATGCCCAACTTGAGACACATTAGAGGGGACTGATTTCCAGAGAGATGAACATTCATCTTCTGAAAATCACGCCTACTTAAGGTGTCCCAAAAATGGAGGTATCCAAGATCACTAGGTCACTCTTGAAAGTCTTGGTCTAAGACTGTTTTTGCTGATGAATAATTTAGTCAAGTTAAAAATGTATACATTTGTCCGGCTTCTCCTTACGCTGGCACTATATTTATATAACTTCATGCAAACACAGTTTGCTCTTTTTTCATTCATATGCTTTTCCTAACATGTTCTCACTGCTTTCTCTATCAAAGATATCTGTATTTAACAAGAGGCTTCATCTGACTTCACAGTTTATCCCCTCCTACTTGATCCTACAGTTAATTCATAATGCTGAATTTCTGATACCAATAATTTCCAAGAAACCAACTGATTTCAGATTCAGGACTATGACATCACTTCAAGATCAAAAACCTGGTCTGAAAGGGATAAGCAGACAGATAAGGATGATAAATTATTGCACAAAGCAATTAAGTTTGTTCAGTCTCCTTTTAAAGTTCTTCCCCAGCGTGCATCTTTCTCTAAGTTTGTTTCTTCTGTGGCCCTAGGCACCATTGATTAAAGACAGAGCCAACTGCATCTGTTTTAAGTTTTCCAAATACAGTATCAGAAAGACCCTGATAAAGTTTTTGCACCTTGGCTATCCAACCCCCAAAACAAGCAACAGGACAATCTAAATGACTATGCTTCAGACTTCTAATCTGCATACAGAATGTTACTACTGACTGACTCCTGAAAGTGACACGCCTGTGTAACTGACTGAGGACTTAACCGCAACATCTCCCAGATAGTACGAAAGTCTATTTGATAGGCAAAGAGCCAGGCAGTCAGTAAGTTCTTGTACCATGAAGGAGTTCAGGAACACTGGAGGAAATGGAATCTAATCTCCACAGTAAAGGCAGAAGGACCCACCTGAATCAAGCCTGAGGGGCTCAAATTAGCTTTGCGTTTGTAGGCGACCAGCTTTCCCGCAGGAGAAAGCCCTGTATAAAAAGGCAAGCCTTTTTCCCCCTGCAACGTCTCCCGTAGTTTGTCCAAGGTATCTGCCCGCAAGAACTTTATGTTTTCTGATATTTTGCATGATGACACTGAACTATCAGGAATCTCCAAGACAGGCATCTCAGGCTTCTCACCCTTGTCCTGGCAGGAAGGCATTGAGATTTTCACTCTGGAGGAATAGATGGGAGGGTTCTTCTCATCCCGGGACTTGTGCTCTGAAGCCAACTCAATAATGAAGCTACCCACTTTGAGGGACTGTGGCATGTTACTGTTGATGTGTTGTGATAGGATGCTTAAGATCTTATTGCGATCCTCCTCCCAGTTGCAGTCAGAGATAATCTCGATAAGTTTGGCTGGCCCACCTGGAGTAGTGTGACGAACATAGGAGGCGGAGGAGGATTCCCCCTCACTACGGGAAGACCACCAGCTTTCCTCTGAGAAAGAATTGAAATAGGTTTCTGCAATACTATGGAATTTTAATACCTGGACATTCAATATAGTTTTATTCTCCCCACCTCCACCCTTGTATTAGCAGCAGGGAAACAGAAGTCAAATAATAGCTCTGAGCACCACTCCCCACTTCACAGTGATACAAAAACCGATAAAACCTCAATGGAGAACTAACAATTCCAACCTCCTTATGGTTCATTCCATGCAGCCATACCACCTTGTATTGCAATCCCATCACATCGCACAAGCTAAACAAGGCTGGGTCAGTTCAGCACAGGGAGGCAAGAACTCCAAGGAACACCAACATGCAGCAGAGAGTGGTGTTGGTGATTCAGTAGGTGGCACTTTCCCCTGGGAGTCAGAAAAGAACCAATGTCCCATAATGGCATTAGGGAGCAAGCACGGTGCTGTCTTTTGTAGGAGACATAAAACAGAGGCTTGACCTTTTGTTGTCATTAGCGATTCAATGGCACTTTCTGAAAATGGTAAGGATGTTGAGCCCTGTGTCCTGGCCACGTTTAAATCTGATAATTAATTTCTGCCTACCCAAGTTCACTGGCATTTTCAAATGGATGTAGTTTTTCCACTTCCCATCCTTAACTGTAAATAGTTGCCACATTTCACGTCAAAGAAGGCTTATTCAGTGGTGGATGATGTGTTCTGTTTAGACTAAAGCAACAGAGGGTCCTGTGGCACCTTTAAGACTAACAGAAGTATTGGGAGCATAAGCTTTCGTGGATAAGAACCTCTCTTTAGACCGTATAACATTTTTAAAGCTCTTAGCACCCTATGGGACACTGAGTTGAAAGATAACGCATAAATGCAAGATATTATTCCAGACACTTATTTAATCTATTTCTTTATGGACTGGAAGTCTCAAATTCAGTTTTATATTATGCACTGAGAAAAGTCAGTTTATCTTAACCTTTCAATTCAAACTAATGGAGGTTGCTGCAAAACAGTGCCAAGCATAATGGTGAAGGCACACCCTTGCCCCATATAACTCTAGTTGGAATATTCTACAAAGGACTCCACAAGCCTGACAGTGTAACGTGGGTATCAGAGCCTTCTGTAACAAGAGTGTGGTAATAAAAAACCCCAAGCATCTTATGGTCACTTGTGAACACAAATCTACTGTGCAACAAAGCCTTGTACTATTAACCAAGCCATTGTAATAACTGCCATTTTAAATTTTAGAGCAGCACTTGGTCTAGACATTTAACCTGTTTTGCTTCCCACTGTACTTGTACACAATTCCTGACAAATCAGGTGACTGAATCAAAAACATCATAAGGTAATTTTATTAATAACTGTAATAACACAAGACCTGAAGTGCTGAAAATTACAAATAGAGTACTTTGGTACACCATTTAAAGGTACCATACCTGGTTAAATGGGTCTCAGACTGACTTATGAAAGTTCTAGGCATATCACCTTCTTGGACTCTCCCTGCATGGCTGCCCTTGGTTTCATCAATATCTACAATATTTTTTACCAAAAACTTACAGGTAGCAGGCAGTTAAGTTTAGCTCAAAACTCCAATCTTACCTCCTGATTTATCAGTGTCTTTCTCCATCTCACAAAGTTCTTTTTTAAGGGTCTGGTGCTCAGGATCATGCTCCTGGGAGAAGAAGAGAGAATAAGTTGGGGCGGGGGAGGTGAAGAAAGAGAAAAATGTTACTTTAAACGTGACATCACGTTTTCTTCAACATTAAAACAGGTTTTAAAATAAACTAGTTCACCACTCTAGTGTCCAGAGCTTAACATAGTAAAGAAATATATCCACTAGCATTTCCAAAAATACAGTTCCAATTTCATGATGGCTCTATGAATTAAATGGACATTTAAAGCACTACACATAATCCTACATCTGGCTGCAGGAAGGTTCCAGACAAGACAATTTCATATTGAACGTGTGGATACATTTTTCAAAAACATTAAAGTGATTTAGGAGCCCAAGTCCCGCCTTCAAAAACAATGTCGGTGCTTATGAAAATATTGTCCAACATCTTAATGCATGAAATGGTCAATAGAGGAGTTTGTGGATAAAAGGTGACATCTCACCTTTCCGGTACAATTATTTGAATTACAGATGTACGGGTCCTTCTGCTGCTTTTTTTCTTCCCTTTTGCATTCATACGCTCGGACCCGGGCACAAGTCATCATCCTCTCAAAGTACAAGTAAACAGGATCCTTGTCCTCATCCCGAATCTGCAATTCAAACAGAACCACTTCACTCAAGATATATATCAGAGCTGTGAAACAGCTACACATACTAGTATCCCTTACCTCCAGCAGTGCTACAATAAACAGAAAAAATAGCAAGGGGCGCTCCTGCTTTCAAAGGTGCAGTTTCCTTCCTAGTACCAGATCTCCACCTAGGTTTTACTTCTGAATTAAGGTTTCTTTTAAGTAAAAAATTTAGGTGCAAAGACAACTATTCTGCTTAACCTGGTAGATGATAAACAGAGAGATTCTGCTTTGAGGCAACCTGCTGAATTCTGGTTACATCTCTAAATGCTTCTCTACCAGTATCCCTGTGGAAGGTTTTACTTTTCACATTTTCATGGGCTAAAACACAAAGCAGACTTTTCAATGCTTTGGCACTGGAAATCAAAATGTCTTCATGGTCTAAAACAAAAAATCCATTAGCTCAGTGGTTTGAGCACTGGCCTGCTAAACCCAGGATTGTGAGTTCAATCCTTAAGGGGGCCATTATAGGGATCTGGAGAAAAAATCTGTCTGGGGATTGGTCCTGCTTTGAGCAGGGGGTTGGACTAGATGACCTCCTGAGGTCCCTTCCAACCCTGATATTCTATGATAAGTTACATTGAGTAGCTCAAGTATTTAAGGAAATGTATGTTTATATTTTGCAAAATATCATGCATTATTGTGATTTTATACAAAAGGTTGCTAGAAATTTGCAACCCCTTTCGTTCATACTTGTACTGGTGCAATAATGTGTTTATAAAAGACAAACTGATTTTTAAAATTGGGAAGAAAAACAAAAATCAATCCCAACTCATCAAAATTCTATTTACAAAAGTATCCAATTATGGACTTAAATCTCATACCAACCTCCTTCAGATACTGATTTGTCCAGATTTTTAGGTGAAGGCTGGTTTGTTTTCTTAACACAAAAGGAGGTTTTGCCCTCTTCCTTTGAAAATGGAGCATCTTCCTTTCCTTACTTACCACTGGGTTGGGTTTGGGAGTATATACTCTCCCTGGTTTGACTCCATTGGAAGATTTGTTCTTACTGGAAGGCAAGTCCTCTGGGGTAGGCAGCACCAAAGGTTTCATTGGTTCAATGACAGATGGTGTTGGGATGTAAATTGGTTCTGGATCTATCTCCCCTTCTACTTTTATCCACAATGGGCAGTTCCTAATAGGCTGCTCTGGCTCTGTATCACAGATAGCTGAAAAATGAAAGAGGAAAAAATGTTTTTTAAAACAGCTCATTTTTGCAGTGAAAATGTCTAGTCTAATGCTATAGTAATTACAGAAATATCCATCTAAGTCTAAGCACTGCCTACCTAGTAGTTAAGCACTCACATTCCCAGGAAATAGCACTAGTTATCTTTCTGGGCTCAAGCTCTAGGCAAGAGTGTCTGGTGCTTGTCCACACCATGGAGAAGGGGAAAGGAACCAAGATAAAAATTACATTAAACTTCATCTTCATTTACCAAATACCAAAAGCAGGAGAGAATGCTGTCGCTATTTAAATATTAAACAAAAACAAAGAAAGTAGTTCTACACATTGTGCAATCTTCTTCGGTGTTGTGTAATAAAATCAAGACACCCAAGACTTTGTGATGTTTCTCTGTAGCAGGAGAATCATATTCATTCCATAAATCAAACTGACTGGAACATGATGAGACAATGCCATCAATATTTTAGAGTAGGAACAAAGTATAGTCCACATCAATTTCAACCTCTCTTTAGTGGTTAATACATTACTGACAGCTGCCATCTTATTTCCCCAAGTACACATTAGGGGCCAGCCCCTCAGCTGGTATAGAAGTCAGCATCGCTCCACTAACTTCAATGAAGCTAAGACAATTAACATCAGCTGAAGATATGGCCATAGATGTTCAGTTGTTCTGAGAGGGATTAATGAAATATGGGGCAAAGCAAACAAGGGAGTGAATAATACTGAAGTCCCAAATTACATAATGATCAACGTGTTGTGACACATCCTGAGCCTCTGAACTGATTTAGGAAGATAATCAAGTGACAGACTTTTTACAAGTACCCTGAATGATACCTGGCTATATTACAAGTCATAAACACAAAAAGTTCTAAAAATGTCAACCATGCAGTTAAACGAATGGCAGATTTCTAAAATATCAATAAAGTAAGAAACAATATTTGCTTCTAGTTAGTTTCTGGCAAAGTAGGTGGAAGTTGCATGTACCAAAATCTCTTAGAACTCACCCTACTTTCTTGATTCAGCAATGTGTTTGCTATAAATTCAGCATAAAAATCTCATGAAAAAGCACATGGCTTTGAAATTGCTTTGAGTGATCACTCTGCCCCTAGTAATACTCACTGTATTCCACCTTCTTTCTCCTTCTCCTATCTTTCTGTTTCAGCTCATCTTCCTCCCCATCACCCTCTTCTTCCAACTCCTCCTCTTCCTGCTGATCTTCCCCTTGTGGCCCATAGAATATGAGGCTTCCACGCACAGCTTTCTTCAGGATTTTCTTGTGTTTGGATCCTCCCTTTACTAGTAACACCCTTCTTTTCAAACAAGTGCAGCCAAACATACAGTCAGGCCTGCGACAATGGGTAGGCTGACGCTTTTCCAGTGCTAGACTAGCACAGATACAACCCAGACGGCAGAAATCATTGTTGCAAGGTGGTGCTCGCCTTCTGATTATTTTGTGGATAGGTTTATTTTTAAGAGAAGCCTAAAGTTTAAAAAAATATATACATATACATTTGAAATTCTACTGAGATAAAAAACATGCATGCATACATGATCTGCATACACAATCAATGCCACCACACAATTTACATGAGGTACAGAATTTGCAATTTAAACTGAATGACAGGACACAGAATGGTGTCTTAAAGGTGATAGTCATGCCCATCCCGTCCTGATTGACAGGTCTGGTTCTACCTCTGAGCAAGCTGCAGTCAGGAGAAGACCAACTATAAGGAAGCTGCGGACTTGCCCTGCGCAGAAGAATTTGCAATTTACACTGAATGACAGGATAGAGGACAGCTGCACTAAAAGTTGCTGTGAGGTCATGTCACCTGATGTTCTATAGTGGGTAATCCAGGAAGCAGAAGAGCTAAGATTCATACTTAATGATTAAGGCACTACCAAATTCATGGTCCATTTTGGTCAATTTCACAGTCATAGGATTTAAAAAAAATAAATTTAATGATGTCAGCTATTTAAATCTGAAATTTTAAGGTGGTGTAATTGTAGGGATCCTGACCCAAAAAGGAGTTGTGGGGGGGAGTTGCAAAGTTATTGTAGGGGGGTGGCTGTACTGCTACCCTTACTTTTGCACTGCTGCTGGTGGTGGCGCTGCCTTCAGAGCTGGGCAGCTGGAGAGCGATGGCTGCTGATCGGGATCCCAGCTCTGAAGGCAGAACCACTGCCAGTAGCAGCGCAGAAGGATGGCATGGTATGGTATGATATTGTCACTGTTACTTCTGCACTGCTGCCTGCAGAGTGGGGCCCTCAGTCAGCAGCCACCACGTTCTAGCCGCTCAGCTCTGAAGGAAGCAGTGCAGAAGTAAGAGTGGCAATACTGTGGCCATACCCTCTAAAGAGTGGCAATACCCTCTAAAATAACCTTGTAACCCCCTTGCAACTCCCTTTTGGGTCATGACCCCCAATTTGAGAAACATTGGTCTTCCTCATGAAATCTGTATACTATAGGATAAAAAAATACAAAAGACCAGATTTCACGGGAGACCAGATTTCACAGTTCGTGACACATTTTTCATGGCCATGAACTTGGTAGGGCCCTATTAATAATACACCTAGGAACTGACATAAGCAGGACTTATTTTCAATTAACTACATTAAAGCAATGTCAATTTTGTGCAAAGTTAAAAAAAAAAAATCAGGAAATGCCAAGTTACCATGTACCTGAATGTTTTATAGTACATGGTTAACAAAATTAACAGACTATATTAAGACATATCAAAATTCTATGTTTATATAACATTGTTTGCACACTTAAAATTCCAGGATGTACAAAAGTTATGATTCCTAGAGCAACATTAATTTATTTTCTTTCTTATATATGTATCTTTTCCCATGCTAGGTGTCTTGCAACTGTCACTTCTACTGGGCAGACTGTAGGCTTTCACTCTATCCCAGGTAGGTAGTGCCTCTTGCCAATGCCATTGGCAAATCCAACACCACTATTGGCAATGTAGCTCCCAGAATAGCAGAAATACTATTAAACGAAAAGAGATGGCTTCTCTGGGTTAGAAATTCTTCTTGAGGCGGACAAAAGCGTCTCCACTGGGGAGTCCTGGTTAAGAAAATTATATTGTATCAACAATTTTTAATTCAAATTATAGCTGTTGTTACAATAGAAACATGAGGCCAAGACAAGAAGTTAATAGTGTGGACGAGGGTGGGGACTGCCAATACAACTATACACTTTTGCTGGGTAACTGTTCTTCTGAAATGGCAAACACCTTCCTTCTTTACAGTACAAGTGAGTGAATTTAGTCAGAAGCTCAACTGTACTATCTTCAACTGTCTGAATTGCCTGGTACAGATAGACAAATTAAGACAACATTTTCTTGACTTTTTCTATAGAGCCATACATCTAACTGGTAAGAAAAAGTAACCCCTCACCCTGTATATTTTTATTAGCATTGTTATCTCTTTGTTAAACCTTAGCTACGAAGCACTGGAGTGCAGAAGTAGTAGGTATGATAGGGAAGGGAAGGGAGGCAGTTACAGGAGCTTACCTGAGCAGTGAGCAGAGTTGCCAGGGATATGTCTGCTCGTTCTTCTGTGATGTAGGTCCGTGGTTTCCCATCCCACAATGCACAGTCCTCTAAGTCCATCAACTTCACCTGAGACTTAGACAAACCTGGTGGGCGAGTAGCCTGTTGTTGCTGGTGTGCCTGACGCAGATTAATCTGCTTTGGCAACATGTTTTCATCTAGAGCTGGCACCATAAAATTATCCACCTGATTAGCCATGTTACTACTTGGCAGAGACTTAGTGATCTTCTCCCCTGGGACTGAAAAGCTGTGTTTCTGCTTTAATACAACAGGTGAAGGAAGTATGGGTTTGTAGGATGGTTTTACTCGGCTCTTTGAAGCTGTCTGTTTATTCTGAGTTTTCATCTTCCTAGAGGCAGAAGACACAGAGAGAGGCTTGAAAGTATAAGAGGTGGATGGAGTGCTGGTGGATTGCTTCTTTAGAACACTGTCTAGTGTTCGTACATAGCTAGTGCTCTTGGTTGGAAGCTGATAAACCACAGGAGAAGCGGAAGTGCTAGAAGAGAATCCCATGCTTGTTTCCATCAGCTTCCCTTCATTTTCCAGGTATTCATCCAGCTTGTCACTGCAGAAAGCAGAGCGATTCTTCAAAGAGCCCTCTGAACCACTACCTGAATAAATATGGAATCCAAATACACAGGAAATAACTCCAGAGAAAGTACACTGCCAGTTCTCCTAATAAGTAGAGTCAACAGAGAACAGTAATTTCTTTAACTTTCCAAAGCTTCTATACAACATCTGGGTATGAAATGGGTGATCATAGCACAGCATGCATGCCAAATATGGCAACTCTGGAACACTACAAACTAGGATATGTAGTCCAAGCTACACCTTTGCATTAAAAAAAGATTAAAATGGTTGCAATCTAACTACAGTTTATTTAAATTCAGTGTAGCTTTCTGACTCCTGACAAATTGCCAAAAGCAGATTCCTGTTAGGCAAAGGTTGGGTTTCCTCAACGTATGAAATATCTACTCCCATTAAAATTTTAAACATATATACCGAAAAAAAATTGCAGATTCGTCCCCCAAAGGACAGTCTAAAGCAGTACTGAAGATAAGAGTTCCCACACTCCTCCAAACAAGGGTTGCTTATATAGAGTCCAAAATGGATCAGTAATAACAAACCTATTTCAGTTAGCTTTTGCCTTTTCTCAGCAGTGATTTGTATAAAATAAAAATCACATTTTTATCCTATTTCAAAGTAGAATAAATCACAATGGGAAAATAAAATCTCTCTCCTCCCATAAAACCCCCGTTCAGACCTTTGAAATCTGTACCAGTGAAATCACAGTAACCAGGGGTTCTTTACTCATGACCATTTCTGCTCCAAAAATTTCACTAATACTTAAAATAAAGCAGTAAGTAAACTGAAAGGATCTGTTCCTAGGACAGAAAAAGGGCCACATTTATCGCATGGAAACACTCTTTTCTACCTCTTACCTTCATTTCTAGAAGCACCGTGAAACTTCCCTCGCCAGCCCTTGATCTTGGTGAAATCATTTGTTTTCCCTGTCCTGGAAACAAAGGGAAACCCAGCATCTGGAAAGAAAACAAGCCAGCCTCACCTTATCAACCAGGTGCAAAAACAACATTACACATGAATGAATAATGATCCTCTACATGTGGAACATCACCACTTCTAACTCAGCCCCCTAATAACATGGAAGTCTGACTGACTACAGCACCCTAAAGCAAAGTTACAGGAAAAAAAGGCTTAGAATGGATATTTGGGGCCTCAATTTCAGCAGTCAGGTCTATATGAAATATCACCAATACTGTACACACAAATGACTCCATGTGAACATATGCGACCATTAGGGAAAACTCAATTATATACACATACGTGCGTGCACTAAGTAGGTGTACAGCTGCATGCCAATGCCATTACTGAAAATCAGAGCCTGACAGTCACATGGTAGACCCCTTGATCAAGAAGTACATAGTAATTTAACAGCAAGTTTATGATATACGGCTTTCATATAAAGATTCCTCATAAAAAACAAAAAATCCCTATGCATTACCTTCTCGTCACTGACATTCAACTTTATTTAAAACTCCTATTCCACATACACAACTAACCCCATCCTCTCCAACCCTCAACAATAATGCTGAAAGAATAAATAATATATTCTGAAAGCACTGTTTACCTACCCGAACAGCTAGGAATGACTCTTGGGTAGTTCCACAAAGAGTAGTTTTTTGAGTAGGAAAGCGGGAGCTGCACACCCAAATATTTCAGATCAATGCTCATTGTTGGGTCCACAGAGTTCAACTTCAGTCCCACTGCAAGAAGCAAATACCAGTGAAAATCACATAGCCATGCAAACTATGTTAGCAAAAATCAGCAGCAACTCTTAAGAAGATACATTTCTGAGCTTATACAAGTAATAAAAAATTACTTTAGAAGAGTTTGCATTCATTCAGTGTTTTAACAGACTTAAAAACGGAAAAAAAATGGCCAGGCGTTCCAGTTTCCACCAGACTTCAACTCCTATGCAATTTAGATACTAGGTATCCAATCACCCTATTAAGATATGCTTGGGATGAGATAAAAAGGAAAAACCACTTCCATCTCGCTCTGTCCTGGATAGAATGTGAAGATCCCATTACACTTTTTGAAAAAGAAGAAAGGGTTAACCTCTGTTCTCCTGGACAACATTCCTTATCTCAAAAGCTGGGTGTAAAATATTGCTTAATTTTTAACTGGATACGATATTCCTTACTTCTTATTTTAAAACTGTTACCTACTGTCATTGTCCACCACTGAACAGCTGTAGTGGGTGAAGTGAATCCTGAATACTGTATTTATTTTATATCAATTTACCAACACACACTAAAGTGTTTTTTGGAAGAAAAGTCCTATAAAATGGAATTAATGATTATGGCTATTGTATTTACATATTCAGTCACTGCACAATCAGTATCGTATTCATGGAATTCTCATTCTTTTATAAAATATTATGGAATACTGTTAATTTGAGAAGCACTATATAAAAACAAACTTTCTTAGTGCTTGTCTACATTACCCGCTGTATCGAGGGGCAGCGATTGATCCAGCAGGGGTTGATTTATCGCATTTAGTCTAGACGCGATAAATCGACCACCGAGCGCTCTCCTGTCGACTCCGGTACTCCACCAGGGCAAGAGAGGCAGACGGAGTCAATGGAAGAGCGTCAGCCATCGACTTACTGCAGTAAATCTAAGTACAGTCAACTTCAGCTATGTTATTCACGTAGCTGAAGTTGCATAACTTAGATCGATCCCCCCCAGTGTAAACCAGGCCTTAGTAACTGAGCAGAAAAACAAAGTGAAAGAAGTAACAATTGTATAGAATAATTCAACAGAGCAAGCTGCTAGGTACAAAGGAATTTCTAGACTCTTATCCCCTTCCGTTTCCCCATGTGCTTTTCCTCTAAGGAAGTTTGCAATGTTTGGGATAAAATAAAGGTATACCAACCATAATATTCACTTTTTCTCAATTAAAGCAGCAGAATGGGAATACTAAGTGAACAAGTTGATCAATAAAATGGTTCATCTGGAAATGTACAGCTGAACAATTTAGGATCTAGGTAATAAAAGTTCTCTTTCGTATATGCATGATTATTTAAATTTGAATGTATACATATTGTGCTGTGGAATTTTTTTCTGAGAAGCCCCAGACTGAACAAGCTTGGGGAAAAGTCCCCATCTCATCCCAGAATACATCAATTCATGTCAAAATTAAAATGACAAGAGATGAATTTAAAAACAAAACAACAAAACAGAAAAGAGTTTTCTTCAAGCCTCCAAATTAAGGAATCACAAGCAAGATCTTTTCTTTATTTCATGTGTAACATTCATTTCCTCACATCCATGAAACTGACAAGCTGCATGAATCCTGAAGGTTATTCATTGGTGGGATTGAGGTAATACCCAGAGAAAGAACAGTTACTCTCCCTACAGAAACTGTGGTTCTTTGAGATGTTGTAGTAAAGTGTGGATCCCACTGTAGTTGCACGTGTACCACATGCACTCCGAGTCCTTTGAATAGCAGTGTCCTTTAGGGCCACATGTGTGCCTGTGCCTTGTTGCATGCCTATGTGAAAGCATAAAAGGCAATGGCTGCCACCTTACCTGAGTTCCCTCTCAACTTGAAGCCAATGACAGCTGAGGATTCCAAAAAGCAGGGATGAAGGATGGGTCATGAGATCCACACTGAATACAACATCTCAAAGAACCACAGTTGCAGTAGGGTAAGTAACCTTTCTCTCATCTTGGAGTATGTGTGAGTAGATCCCACTATAGGTGACCAGCAAGCAATATCCTTTCAGGCTGGTGGGAATAAGGCGTTTCAGCTGAATCCAATAATATATAGTAACTGAAGAATTGCTCTCCCAAGCTTGGCATCAGACCGGGCTGCTAAGCCCAAAGTAAAATGATTGACAAGGTCAGCGGTCCACATTGCTGCTCTGCAGATTTTGGATATCAACACATTCCTGCAGCAGGAGAAAGATGTTGCTTGTGATCTGGTGGAGGGAGCCTTAATGTTGGATGGGAGAAGTATATCAGCTACCTGGTAACACAGTGAGTTGCATTGTGTTATCCATTTCTTAGTCTCTGTGAAGAGGTGGCCTGACCTTTAGAATGCCTGGCTATTGCCAGAAATACACTGGGAGACTGTCTGAACAGTTTGGTCCTGTCAATGTAATAAAGACCTGGACACATCTAGCATATGCAACTTCTCTTCTCCCAGTGTGGAGTGTGGTTTTGGAAAGAAGATTGGTTTAGATTAAATTCTAAGAACACCTTGGAGATGAATTTTGGGTGAAGTTTTAGCACCACAATATCTCTATGGAATGCTGTATAGGAAGGTTCAGTCATAAGTGCCTGGCACTAACTCACTCCTCTAGCCAAAGTGATAGTCACTATGAAGCCTGTCTTTGGAGTGAGGAAGTATAGGGAACATTCTGAAAGAGGTTCAAAGGGAGGCTTCATAAATCTAAGGAGGACTATGTTGAAGTCCCAGGCAGGAGTAGGTTCTGAGACTGGTTGGTAGGTAAGTATGTAATAGTCTTCTGAAAAACTTTGATAATGTTCAGTAAGAAAAGACCACGCAAAACAGTTCAGGTAAATGGCAAGTTGGAAATGCTGCAAGGTGGATCTTAATAGAACTGAATGAAAGGCTAGTCTGTTTAAGTGCAATAAATAGTCAAGGATCATCAATACTGAGGCCTGAACCAGGTCCAGGCTATGCTGGGCTGCCCATATAGAGAGGTTCTTCAATTGAGATGAGTAAGTCTTCCTGGACAGTCTCTTCCTGCTCTATATCAGGATTTCCTGTAACTGTAGGGAGCAGCCTCTGTCTGTAATACTCAACCAGGCAACAACCACACTGTCAGGTGCAATGACTTCGGGTCTGAATGGAGTATCTGGCCATGGTGCTGTGAGATCAGATCTGGCCAATCTGGGAGCTGGATAGGCAGCAGAATGGATATTTGTAAGAGGTCTGTCAACCAAAACCATCTCAGCTATTAGGGCAACACAAAGATAGCTATGTCTTGTTTGATTTTGAGTGTTACCCTGGGATATAGAAGTCCTTGGGATCACTACAGAAAGAAAGCATGCAGTAGCGACCCCAGGCTTGTGCCCGGTCTGGAACAAATCATCTGGCACTTGATGTTGGTGGCAAACAAGCCTATCATAGGGGTCCCCCAACAAAGGACTATCAGCTCTATGAAGGACCGCCGCAGTGATCATTCATGTGTGGTAAACAGCTTATCTGCCAGGCTGTTGATGACACCCAAGAGGTGAAGAATGAGTGGTTTATCATATGTTGGCGTGACCCTGTCTAGAGCTTAGTAGTTTTCAGACAGAGGGGAGGCCAAGTGTGCACTCCCTTGGTTGTTTACACAGTGCATCACATACATGTAATCTGCCAAGATCTGCACTATGTAGTTTTGAAGAAGAGATAGGAAGGCCATGCAGGATAGCCTGATGACTCTGAGCTCCAGGACACTGACATAGTGCCCCATGTCTTTGGGAATCAGGTCCCTTGTATTTGTAGACAGCCCAGGTGGACTCTCCAACCTGTCCCTGATACACCTGTGGTTAAAGTCATTGTCAGGGAGGGAGCAAAGAACAGAACCCTTCCATGCACTTTTTTGGGTTCCTTCCACTATCTCAGTTCTGAGATGACATGATGAATTTACAACTTTCTTGTTCATCTGGTGTATTGTTGGGAAATAGATTCACCAGAGCCAGAGTTGAAGGGACTACTGGTGAAGTCTGGCAAGGAGCAACACATACATGCTTGCTAAATAGGGCCTAGCAGACCCAGACACATCCATACCATTGCAATCAGGAATAATTCTAACCTAAGTAATAGCAACTGCATCGACAGGAACCTGTCCTTTGGAAGGTATGCGCTTGCTAACCCAAGTTGATCAATACTCTTATGAACTCAGTCTGTGATGGAATAAGATGATTTTTCGTAGTTCACCATGAGGCCTAGCTGAGAGAATAAAGAGGACATATTTCAGGCTTGCTGCCATGTCCTGCTGGGTGCTGCCCTCCCCCAACCGATCATCCAGGTAAGGGTATACATGAATGTCTTTCCTTCTAAGATGTGCTGCTACTACCTTTGGGCACTTCATGAAGATTTTTGGTGCCATGGAGAGTTTGAATGGCAGCACTTTCTACTTGTAATGATTTGGCCCACCATGAATCTTAACTATTTACTGTCAGCTGGGTGGATGATTATATAGAAGTATGTGTCCAAAAGTAAAAGTCAAGAGCCAGGAACCAGTCCTGGGCCTGAAGATGTGGGATGACGGAGGCAAGCATTATCATCCTGAATCTGAGATGACGCATGTATTTGTTCAATCTCCTCATGCCTAGGATAGGATGAGATGAAGACTCCCTTCTTCAGGATAAGGAAGCGACAGGAGTAAAAGCCTCTTCCCTTGTACTACCCTATCTACAGCTCCTAGATGAAGTAACAAGGCTGTTTGTATTTGTAACATGCAGTGTTGTTGTAGCTGTGTCAGTCCCAGGGTATTAGAGAGAGAAGGTGGGTGAGCTAATATCTTTTACTGGACCTACTTCTGTTGTTGAGCGAGACAAGCTTTTGAGCTTACACTGAGCTCTTCGGGTGACCTCTCACCAATAGAAGATGGTCCAGTAAAAGATATTACCTCACCCACCTTGTCTGTTTGTAACAGGCTTTTGTGAGAAGGGAAAGGATATGGAGTGGGAAAGTACAGAAGAGCCTTAGGATATGATGTCTAATGCCCATTTGTCAGTTGTCCCAGTGGAAAGGGGCCAGGCAGTTGCTGAAGGTGGGGAGAGGTTCCAGAATGAATCCAGTGCAATTCTTGACGCTTCTGTCAAATCTGCGGCCTCTAAGAAGGAAGTGGGTTAGCCAAAGAGTTGGGAAATGGGCATCCCCTACAGCACCCGGGCCTCTTTCTTTGTGATTACTCTGGTTGTTAACTCCAGGAGTAAGATAATGTCCTCTGTCTCTGCTGGGGCTGGTACCTGTATGTTTTTCTATAGGGTGTCAGTATGTGGTCTTTGAGGAAATTGAATACTGTTCTCTGGCTGAAGTGCTCCATCACTGACTGCTCCCTTCTGGTTTTGGAATAAATGAATCTCACTACCCCAGGCAGTAAAGGGAAACTGAAGGAGGATTGCTGCACCTCTGCCATTTATGCCCTCACAGAGACACAAGAGGAAGCATCTGTGGCCACATCAGACACTTCTGTTCAAAAGTCTCTGATTCCATTCATATGAGCACCTACCGTGGGATCCACAGTGAAACATACTTGAAGAACCACCCAAACTCAGGGGTCCCCCCTGTGGTAGGCACAGTATTAAAACACAGTAGGAAACAATTCCTGCTCCAGAGAGCTTTACATACATACCTTCCTGGAGACTAGGATGTATCACTTGCTTATGCCTCAAGGACTTCAGATCTTCCAAGAGTTCTTTTTCCAACAAGCGTATTCTTGCTCGACAACCTGCTCAGAGAATGAAAGATATTATTGTGTATGCAATGAGACAGCACATGCTACGCAAAATTCTGATACACTGTTCATTTAAATAATTATCTCCCACTGTGTCTTTACACCTTCTTTTATCAAGGCCAAACCACCCAAATTCCATCCCCCCCCCCCTTTTTTTTTAAAAGGTTATTGAGTGTTACCTGGATCACTTGTAGCTAGCAAGGAAGTCTGCAGATTCTGTGATTCTTCTCCTCCAACTCGATCAACAGTGTGAATGTCAAGAGCTTCCTACATGCAAAAGGAGCCCACATAAATGTAAAATGCTTTAAATTCAAATGCTCATCTTGACACAAGCTAGACAGCCATATCATTAAAACAGGTTATTAGACTGGCCTAATAATAGTGCTTTGCATTACTATGCACCAAACTCCAGATCCCAATCACTCATTCTCTCTGAGCCAGTGAGAACCAAGAGTGCTATGAAGGTAGCAAACACAGACAGTGCTACAACTACAAACTTTTAAAATAACTTTTTCAGGGATTCCAAAGGAGAAATTTATTATTTTCAGCATGTGACCACTGAGAAGCTAAGTTAAGCCACTGCTCCTTTTGAGCATATTAAGTTTTATTGAGGACACTGAAGAAAGAGTGATTTACCTTGGATGCAAAGGACACAAAGAGGACTCCATCCACATCCTCAAGATCTGGCTTAACATCTGGAAGGATACTCCCTGATCCCAGGGAGGCATTCTTGCTTGTCACTACATTCTTCCCTATGTTTTTAGGGGGTCGTCCAGCCTTGGAGATCTTTAGCTTTCGTGGCCTTCCTCTTCTACTTGGGCCTGATGACATAGGATTTTGATTAGTACCAGTACCCTTCTGGGACATGGGATTCCTTAGTACACCTGCTTTTTTTCTTCCAGCAACGTCTTTGGCTGAAAAGGGGCCTCCTGTAGAGCTCCCAAGCTTGAAACTAGATGATTTAGATATGGTCCATGGTGCCTCTTTGATGGAACAGTATTTCTGTGGTGCTTTGTTTCCAGAGAACTGTTTTTTCACAGCTACTTCCTCAGTTTCCATGACTGTGTCTAAGCAAGAGTCCTTATGATTTTCAAAACAAATAGGAAAGGAGTCCAATATTGCACTCACTGGGGATTTATCCTTCTTACAAGAGGAAAGCATGGTCTGTGGCAGCTCAGAGATCTTTACCGTGCTCTTGGTGACTGCACAAGGCTCTAAATAGACTACAGGCATCTTCCCACTATCCAATTTTAACATTTTGGCTTTGGCAACACCTGAAGGGTTGGCCAGCATTCGTTTGGTGGACCTGATTCCTGCATCTTTTCTGTCTATCTCACTGTGTTTTCTCAGTTGTTTCTCTAGTATGGGATCATCATCACTATTGGAATATTCGTCTGTTTCCTCATCTGTGTCTTCCTGCTTCACAGTTATCCCTTCCATGCACACACTTGATCCGTAATCATAGTCATCTATTGGCTCCTCTTTAATGACTACATTGAAGTGTCCATTTGGGTCCAGCGGGGATGCTACCCGGGAGCTGCTTTCATAACTGCTAGCGATGGGACTGGAGAAAGTAAACAAGAACTTTACCACACAGATGAAAGATACAAAATTCAAAAATCAAATTTTTGATATGACAAAATCATATCAATTGTATTTTCCTTCCCTAAAACAGATTCCTCAGTACTGCACAATAAATGGTTATCACAGTAGGAAGATACTACTTTAGCAGGATATTGTCCCCTATAAAATTCTCAGCACTCTTTCGGAAGGGACTTCGGAACAACACTGAGATCAGCTGAGCTTGACAGTGACTTTAAAGCAACTGCTGCTAGTTAGGACAAGCTTTCATTTTTAGCATAATAATTAGCATTCAAGAAACATTATTATGCCATCTCATGTTTTTTCCTCATATAGACTCCAGAGAATATGGCGATTTCTTATTTTAGGTAGCAGGACTCTCTCCTCTCATATCAGAATCATATTTAAAAATAACTGGTATTCTAACATGTCCCATATGAAATCTCCCCACACATTTGGAAGTCACTGAGCCAGATTCTGCTCTCAATTACTCCAGTGTAAGTTCAGAATAACTCCACTGAAGTCAACTGACTTAGTCTGAATTGAAATGGGTATCAGTGAAAACAAAACTTGGCCAGACATTCGAGAACTCCAACAGTATATGCAATTTCACTCTTATAATACGCTGTTCTGGGAGGTAAATATTGGTTGCTTCCCATCAGTTTTGCTAACATTATCAAAATTTGGCAGCCAGCCATGGAGAAGAAATGCACCTGAAAAATATAATGTGGAGATAGAAGTGTTTTGTTTCTTTTCCCCACAATACAGCTCAGAGAATGATAGTTGGAATTTCAGAAGCAAGCCTATAGGTAGGGCCCTACCAAATTCACAGTCCATTTTGGTCAATTTCACGGCCATGGGATTTTAAAAAATAATAAATTTCAAGATTTCAACTATTTAAATCTGAAATTTCAGTGTTGTAATTTTAAGGGTCCAGACCCAAAAAGGAGTTTGGAGGGGGTCACAAGGTTACCGCGGGGGATTGCAGTACTGCTACACTTACTTCTGCACTGCTGCTGGCAGCAGCGCTGCCTTCAAAGCTGGGCAGCTGGAGAGCAGTGGCTACTGGCCAGGAGCCCAGCTCTGAAGGCAGAGGCACCACCAGCACCGGCACAGAAGTAAAGGGTGGCATGGTATGGTACTGCTACCTTTACTTCTGTGCTACTGCTAGCAGGGCGCTGCCTTCCGAGCTGGACACCTGGCCAACAGCCGCCGCTCTCCAGCCGCCAAGTTCTGAAGGCAGCGCAGAAGTAATGGTGGCAATACTGCAACCACCCTAAAATAACTTTGTGACCCCCCCCCCTGCAACTCCCTTTTGGGTCAGGACCCCCAATTTGAGAAACACTGGTCTCCCCTCTGAAATCTGTATAGTACAGGGTAAAAGCACACAAAAGACCAAATTTCACAGAAGACCAGATTTCACAGTCCATGACATGTTTTTCATGGCCATGAATTTGGTAGGGCCCTACCTATAGATAGGTGACCTGAAGTTTCACTCAACAACCCCTCAACACCAAGGACAAGATAAAAATCAGTGGGCTTTCTAGACAGAAAAGGAATCATCTGACCTTCTGGGTTAAGATCCTTAGCTATAACATGGAACAAAACAAAACAAACACAACCATACCCTTTTCAGCTAACTGACTAGAAAACATTAAGAGTGAAGTACTCAGCCTCACTTCTTCAGGTGAATCTGGAAGTCAGTTTCTCTAGTAGTTCCACAATACTAGTTGCTAGACTGTCATTAGATTGTAAACTCTGTGGGGCAGGGATCATAGAAAACGGAAGCAAAATTAGAGGAGCTCTGCTATAGTGGAGGCATCAAACCAGCAATAAGAAGATCAGCTGTCTTAAGTTTAAATGACTCAAAAGTCTTTATTTAGCAGGGTGGAGCAAGATAAACTTCTTACAACATTTAAGTAATTTCAATTTGTTCCTTACTTTGTAAAATTGATTAAATCAATATCTAATATATATATGTCTATCACAAGAACCAAAAGTTTCTGTTAAGAAGCTGGATCATACAAGTTTGCCCTCTTACCACTTTTTGCAATGTTGCAATCCTTTGCTCAACAGTTTTTGATTATCCAATACCAGGTAGGTAGGTAGGTAGGTAGGTAGGTGTGTGTGTGTGTGTGTGTGTGTATATATCAGCTGACCACAAGACAGTATTGTTTTCTGTATTCAGACAATGTCCCACTTTAAGTGAGCCTCATGACATCCTACATTACCAAGAATTTTAAAGTCTAGTACAGTGGTTCTTAAACATTTTTTTCCACGGACCACTTGAAAATTGCTGAGGGTCTTGGTGGACCACTTAATAATCTTTCCAAATGTTTTTTGTACCGTTACTAACTATTGAAAAGCGCTTTGGATAAAAATGCTATATAAAGTAACTTAATAATTGAAGTTTTTTTGTTCTACAAATAAAAGCACACAACTCATATTTTAGTATCAGTAGCCTCTCCCCCACCGTGGCAGCCCCTGAGCTCGGCTGGGAAGGGGGAGTCTCCCCCTTTGTCCCCCGCAGTGGCAGCCCCCGAGCTGGGGTTGGGAAGGAGGGGGTTCTCTCCCTGTCAGTCACAGCCCTGGAGCTGAAGAAAGTCGCCTCTTTCTCTGGCCGCCACAGCCCTGCACATCCCAATTTCCCCCTACCCACTTTTCTCACCCCACTGCCCCATCCCACCTACCCCCTATTTTCCCCAAGGCCATCACTTCATCTTACATGTGCATCTTCTCCAGGGTCCAGGCACCTAATTAGTGGAGCGACGCCTGCACGGCTCCACTGATTATGTGGGTAGCCCTTTATTCTCTCATGTGTAGCGCCCAGGCGCAAACCTTAGAAGGAACTATCCGCAGGACCACCTGAATGGAGCTTGCGGGCCAAGTTTGAGAACCTCTGGTCTAGTAGATTTTCAGGTTTCCCATACTAATATGGGAAAGAGCACAATACTAAACTTTAATTGGGATGGTAAAACCATTGCAAAGGAAAATTAATGGTTAACTGTTCCTTAAGATATTTAGCCGTAGTTGTTGCCCATAAAAATTATGAGTTACATAAACTAAATTAGATAAACCTCTGTCTTTTTAGGGAGGGAGAGAGAAAGAGAGAGGAAAGAATAAAATGGAAGGATTACATTTTTTAAAAGGGTGAGAGATATTTGTGGACAAGGAAAGTCAGAAAAATCTAAAGTAAAAGATGTAAAAAAACCCCCCACAATGCAGAGAAACAGAGGAAAAGGTTTAAGGGGATGGAAGGAGAGAGAAGCAAAAACCCACTTTCTGAACAATGCAAAAAGAGATACAATATAATCCAAAATAGGAATGGCAGAGGGCAGTAAAGCCACAAAGTAGAGAGAAGATACATCAAAAGCGCAGGACTCAGAGTAAATTACATTTTTAAGTTTATTATATGAAAAGTTGATTGGCAATAGCTTATGTACAGTAAAATACCTCTAAATTATTGCTTTATTTCTTTAAAATTCATGATTTTGGGGGGAGGATTTTTTTGGGGAAGGAGAGGTATGGTGGCATCTGGGCTCATAGGCTTAGTACTTTAGTTAGTTGCTGTTGTGTAAATTTTTCAAATCTTGAACACTTCATTCATGGAGATCTGAATATACACCACTTAAATAACTGAGTAAAATTCTTCTTCCTAAAACACACTTGATATAACTAAATTTATTATAATGAGTAAAAAAATTTAAATTACAATCAAGTGGACACAATATCAAATCATAAAGCAGTGGTCCCCAAACTTTTCAGGGTCACTCACCCCCCCTTGCGCCTCTCCATGCTCCTCCGCCCACCAGAGCTGGGCCAGGAGGCAGCAAGGCTGGGAACGGAGCACCGAGGCCAGAGGCCGCAACTGGGGGTGAGGCCAGAGCAGAGCGGGGCAGGGTGGTGCTCCCTGCCCGCCCCTTGTGGGGACTGGCCTGGGCCGCAATGTCTCCCCCTCCGAACATTCCTCCGGTCCTCCCCGAGGAGGGCATGCCCCATATTTTGGAGACCACTGCCATAAAGAAATGTATGGGACACATATTTGAGACTCCCAATGCCTTGGAAGAACAAGAGAATTCTTGTGCAAACATGAAATGCAGCAATAAATGAACTTCAAAAACATGATCAAAATTCTCCATAAGGATGGTTCATTAGGGTAATCTTCTAAAATAGGATTCCGATTCTTCTCAAACAAAAATGTCTGCAAATATTTTCTTCTTGTGATTTTTGTATATATCACACAGCAATTAAAGTTAAAAAGGTACTGATGGTATCTGAGTAGACTTCAAACATTTTACAATGTATCACCAGTGAGAGACTGATTTGAAAACCAAAGCCTTATTTATACTAAATTGCTTTATAAACTGATTTAGATCCATCTTAACATACAAAACAAGAAAGGAAATCAGTATGCGCTCCACATCAAAAACAAAGATGTTGAGATGGTCAAGCCATAAAAAAAAAAAAAGAGAAAAAAAAAAAAGAGAAATGTGGTTGTAAGGAGCCTAACACGGGTGCTCCAATTGAAAACCAATTGAGGGAGGCTGGGCTATCTTAGAATGGTCATATCCAGCAGAGACCTGAGAGATGTATCAGTAGAATGGCTTTTGGAATGACTATGGACAGAGGACAACCAAGGGGGAGATCAAGGACTCAGTATGCAGGCTGGATATCAACGGACCTCAGAGAGACCAATCTGCACAACAGCCTGGCATACGATCATGAGTTTTGGAAGAAAGCTATAAAGTCACCGACCCTGAATAGGGAAGTGGCAAGAAAGAAAGCTTTTGAAACTGATTTAAGTAAATTAGTGGTAACATCCTGTGGTATACTATATCACAGGGGTAGGCAACCTATGGCACGTGTGCCAAAGGTGGCACGCGAGCTGATTTTCAGTGGCACTCACACTGCCCGGATCCTGGCCACAGGTCTGGGGGGCTCTGCATTATAATTTAAATTTTAAATGAAGCTTCTTAAACTTTTTAAAAACCTTATTTACTTTACATACAACAATAGTTTAGTTCTATATTATAGACTTATAGAAAGAGACCTTCTAAAAACGTTAAGATGTATTACTGGCACACGAAACCTTAAATTAGAGTGAATAAAGGAAGACTCGGCACAGCACTTCTGAAAGGTTGCCGATCCCAGCTATATCAGTTTAAGTACAGCTTACATCGGTTTAGCTTATGTTGATATGGAATCAACAATTTAAATCGCAGTAACGCATTCTTAAAACGAAATAAGAGCATCCATAAGAGGGGGCTGCACTGATTTAATTGAATCAGTTTCTAAGCAGATTTAATTCAGTCACTACAACTTTCTCATGTGGACAAGGCTTGAGAAACAACAAGTTTTAAAAAAAATGTGGGATTAATAGCTAGTTACAATGTTGTAAAATAGATCCTTCCTTACAGTGTACTTCCTTTGGTTGTGAAACCAGGACTCCACTAGAGTTAGCAAAATATGATACTCCTTATATACTCTAGTCAATAGGGTCCATCATGACACCATAGTTAAGACTGAATTACATTTCACACTTAAAAGAAAATATTCAACCTCTGTTATCTATTAAAAAAATAAACACACCCTTTCCTTCCCAAATCACTCACTTTTTTAAGTACTGAGGAATTTTTTGAAAATTTACAAGGAAATCCATTAATTAGTTTATGAGTTAAAATTATGCCTTTTAAGAAATACAACATCTTGGTATATATATATATATATATATATATATATATATATATATATTACACACACACACACACACACACACACACACATAAAGTCCTATCAGCCATAACACATGCCATTTCTGCACAGCCAACAATAAACTATGAAAAATGATCGACAGTGATTGATAGACCTTAACTGCAGGTCATGAGAACGATGAACAGAATTAATGGAAAAGGAAATGCAAGATTCTTGATACCTATAGAGCACAAAAAGAGAGAGTGGAGCCATTTTTTGAATGAGTTATGGAATATTTCCAGTTCTAAATTTTGTTTCCATGAGAGAGCGAATGAAGATTGTCTTTCCTGTGTAGAATGCGGATACTAAAAACTTAAAGAAAATACCTGGACAACGTTCTGAGAGTAGCACTAGGACTGTGGTTACAAAAATACTATATATTTATACATATATAGTGTCTTTAGTTTTTAATAGAAATGTACTAGCACAGAGGATAAATGAAAAGAGGAAAACACTGTATATTCTAGTACAGTATCACCTTTTGTATGAATTTTTAATATGTTTTTGGTCTGAGGTGACAACTGTTCTGAAGAAGAAAGAAAAGTGTTTGATTTTCTCTTAAGACTTAAGGTGTCCTAAGTCGACAAATTTACATGATCTGTCATAGAAGGAGTACCTGTGTCAATCTTTGTCCTGCAGAGCTGAAAAAAAAAAATTCCTGACTCCAAAAAATAAGATATCTGGAAGAATTGCTTGTTGTTCATCTGTACATTTGATACAAGTTTTTTTTTTATCCCCGATGAAAGAGCTGGATTGAGGAAGCAAATTGTTCATTTTGAACAAATCCTTTGAGAACATCTCCACATCATTTTCTAACTGATTTTTGTCAAGTTGAAAAGAGCAAGAATGACAGAACCAAAAGAAAGATCTTGTTGGTTTAAGGGAACTTAAATTTCTTAGATTTTTATTTTTTTAGGGTGGCCATTTAGACTAAGATAAAGTAGTTTTGCCTAAAATTATGCAGGACATTCCTACAGCCCCAAAAAAGAAAGAACTCAATAAAGCCCCTTGTGCCTAAATGTGTCCAGCTGCAAGATTGGGGCTTCTTATAAACTTATAACATTTTTCCAAAGACACCTGCTCCGAGTTCTAATCAAAATCTTTTGGGATTGATGGTGGCCCAGACTCAAGAAGGATCACTTTTGAGAAAATTTTTCACAATATTAGTTTGTTATTTTTTTGTAAATCTGAATTTCTGAAAAGTGATATTGAAAATAAAGCAACAAAAACATGACAATAATAAACACATTTGACCAACACCTTTCCACTTTGGTCATAGGTGCTCTTAAAAATTAGAATCCTCTTACTCTAAAGAATTAGTTTGGATACAGGTCTCTTGACCTAGAGGTGCTCCTTAGGAGACTTCTGTTTATGAATACATGAGAAATTTGGGAGAAACTCTTATTTGTCCTGCCTTAAAACTGGAAAAAGTTGCAAAATAAAGACAGTAATAATCCCCATGGTCCTTGCATGATTCCAACATTCTCATGAGGTATTACTGCTGCAGGGTTCAGGTGGCCTTATGGGGTTAGAAAACTACCACTTCTACAGTTATTCATTGCTGCCCAGATCAATGACCACCTTGAAGGGACTGAGGAACATCTTCTGCAAAAGCTGAAATTATGGAAGAAGCACTGATGTTTGGGAACCTCTCCTGGTTACAAAAGGCACTGTTTGTAGTAAGCACTGCTGCAGTAGCTTTACAGCTATGCCACATGTGGGACAATATTTTCCTTAATAGTGACCTTTCACTATAGAATTACAGTTATTTTGATTGTTCACTGGCAAAGTAGTGATATGAGCTATTAGCTACTCTCTGCCTCACTGATTGGCAGAGAACTGGCAGCAAGCACAGTAAGGTGGCAGCCTAGGCTCTGGCATATACGCCAAGGAATCTGGGAGGAGAGAAAATCAGGTATATTTCATCCTGCAGGTGCCAGCTATGGCAATAATATGCAGGCACAGGCAGACTGACAGTATGTATAGACCGTTCTGCTGCATTACTTAGGGAAACCAGTGAAAGGCACAGTAAAATGCTGAACTTGACTAGGCTGCACTAACACACGCACATATAATGGGAACTGTTAGGAACACAGATCCACTTGGTACAGGTTGTCTGGCAGTATGAGCTAAACTGCTCTGCTAAATTGTGGAGAAGCCAGTGGAAGGTGTCAGAGGGTGGTACTCTAGATAAGACCACATGAATACACACACTCTATGGGAGTTGGAAGAAGAGTAGATTCAGCACACAAGTGCCTCAAACTGCCCTAAATGGAGGATCAGTAGGCTCGGATTACTAAAAATCTGAACTATTTGAAGTTCCTGGCAGTTTATGAGATGAAATTTTCATCCTCTAAATCTCTGTTGTGGAGAACAGTGATCCCACAGCTTCTCTCTCAAGCAGTCACAGTACATGAGTCAGAGTGCAGTACTACAGCAGTCCAGCAGAACGAAGATGAAATCTCCAGATCAACTGATGCCCATGTATGAGAAAAAAGACCTTCTGTAAACGCAAAATGTTCTGGAACATCAGTTCAACCAAACTCTGGTTGTAAAACCATCTTCCCTCCCACCCCCACTGCCAAAAAACACATAATTTGACATTTTACTAGGAGTCCAGCCCAACCCAGCCCCCACTAGACAAAAAATGAAATGTACTCCTACCTTTCAGATACCTCTTGTTTTAACCTGGGCATATCACTAAGAGGCAGGTCTGCATCCAGGAAATCCAGGAAGTCCCGTTCTGCATTAAAGGATTCTTTCTCCAAATCAATGTCTGACGGATTCTGACCACTAAATGAAGAATCTAGATCTCTCTGCTGTGACTCTAATCCATCGGTTTCAGTATGTCGGCCACGATTGCTGGGAGAGCTGGAAACACTACCTCCTTCATGCTCTGAGCTACTATTTTGCTTCACATCACGCTGAGGTCTACTGTTCAGTCCATCATCTCTGAATCCTTTAGCAAAAGGGTTGTAATCTATCTTTAGCTGGGTAATCTGGATGTTCTGATAGGCTGTCACTGCAAAGAACTCTGTCTGTGGGAAGGTGAAGGTGTGTACATCAGGACCATTCAGCTGGATAACCTCTGTGGCTTTGTCTGCAGGTACCAGGTGAAGCCGTGGCAGATAGCGGTGCATAGAATGCAATATGATATGACCTTCTTGGTCCAGAGTATTGTTGGTAAGCTTGAGTTTGTAGAAGGATACTGGCTGGTGCATCCAGTACTGACCAGTGGAGGGTGATTCTGGATGAATAAATACCCGTCCCAGAACATGGGGTTCTGCCTTCCCACTAGGCTCCCACCAACGACCATTCCATTTATAGCGGTGATTGTCCACAGGAGAGATATCCATGACTAGGATGTATTTCAGATTGGAATCTAGGCCTGTAATCCAGTACCGGCAGTATGGGAACATACGCCTCCCCTGTTTGGTCAGAATCATCTCTGTGCTGCGATGGTAGAACTCATTCCACATACTGTTGTTGTCCAGGGTGACAGTGATGCTACCTGAGGTACAATCAGCTGGAAGGCAAGTCTTTACTTTGGATTTTACTGGAGTTGACACACTACTGGTGAGAGTACAGGCATCCCGGTTTGCTACTAGAATTCCTTGATCAGCTTTACCATTTCCCTGCTGCTGTTTCAGGATGACAAAAAAAGCAGGTGCTGCACCAGACACTGTCCCACTGTCCCGGTTACCCAACACAATTTGTTGTTTCTCCATGATGATAATGGGCACTTCTGTAAATTCTTTTAAATTAACTGCAAATTTGAAACGGTTCTGAGAGCCTTTCCCCTGTGTTCACCATCCTGGAAACAAACAAGTAGACCCAGTTAGCACTAATCAAATGCAATATACCAATATACTCCTCCCTTTACTTGAAGGAACTGGGTCACTACAGAAACATTTTGTATAGTATATTTACACACACAAAACTACATTAAAAGGACATGAAGGTTGCAAAGTCAAGCACTTAAAGTTAGGAAATGTCAGAATTAATGTTGCATGGGAAACTAATTTGCTCCTCTTTTGCACATGTACGCTGTTAATTACATGATCACACACTATTTTTTTTCTACAGGACCCAAAGCCTCATGCAATGCACAGGATGGACTGTACTCCTGGGATGAATCAGGGTTATGCAGTGAAGGAGACAGTTGTCTGTAAGACCCTGGCCTCAGTTTCTTGCAGAAGTTGAAATATGTGTAGTGAATGATGCAGGAAATTGCAGGAAGAAAAAGAATGGTCTCTTGGTAAAGATAGTTGAAAGCTACTCTGGAGAGAAGGGGATTCTATGCCAGCCTCTACAAGAGAGCTCCTATGTAATTCTGGACAGGTAATTTAAATCAGACTTTTCAAGGATGGTCACTATGTTTCTCCTTTTCTAGGAGCTCAATGTGAGTCCCTGTTCTGTCTGATTTGCAGAAGTGCTGAGCTGCAATTGAAGTCAATGGGAGAGGTACTTTGACTATATAAAGTGGTTTTAGTGCTAACTATTCTCAAATATCAGGCTCTAATCGTCTCAAATTGACCATCCAAAATTAGTAGACACTTTAGATCTTACTGTGTGCCTCAGTTCTTCATCTGCAAAGTGGGGATAATATCATCCCTCACCTCACAAGAGTATTCTGAAGATAAATTCATTGTTTGTGAAATCATATACTACTGTGATAAGTGCCACAGAAAAGCCAATGAGAAAATAAAAAATTTGGTCTTCAGAGCAGGGTTGGAAAAGTGTGCAGTCAATAAGACATCGTTGTGTCAGAATTAATGACGACTCAAGATTGTGGAATTAGAATAGCGTGCAGTAAATAAAGCATGGATCCATATACTGACAATAAGGATAAAACAAAACATTGGGTATCTACTCATTAAGCGAGCAACATCTATCTTGTGCACCGAATGAGGTAGCATCCTATAAAAAAAAAAAAATACTATTTGTTCATGTAACTAAAGATTGTACCATAATGCATATGCACAAAGGGGGCAAATTAAGATCACACAGGCAACCTTAAACCTGACATTTCCTAATCTCCGAGTGCATGATCTTGCAACATTAATGTTCTTTTAACATAGGAAATTACACACAAAAAACTAAGATTTTAAAAAAAGCAAAAAAAAAAAAAAAAAAACCCAGAAAAGAAATATCGTTATGTAGAATCATACTGACTCCCACACATGGATTAGCAGCCAGTTGGGAACATTTAGATTCACCACACAGACCTCTGCCACTAGTGGTGAACAGATAACAACAGTAAGTTAACATCCTCTGGGTAGAACAGCCACTAAAGGGGGATGAGACACACTTTGCCAGTGTGTTGCACAGATATTCGAAGACGATAGAGGAATGGTGAATGACAGGAATCTTGGGTTTCATTCCTAGGTTCTGAGGGAGAGTTTGGCCTAGTGGTGACAGATCCTTCTTCCCTGATGATCCACACTTGAGCCCTTCTTGCTCTGTCCTTTTGCTTCCCTCTCCTCAGCTCCTTATCTGATCTCATTCTCCCCTCTTCACTAACTCCCAGCTCAATCTACTCCCTCTGCCCTGTTGGTTCAGATACTCCCCCCTCTTCTTTTCAAGTCAAGATGAAAGCCTGAGTTCCAGCAAAAAGGATACTGAGAGAACGAGTCTACCTACTCTCACTTAGCGCCCGTTGCCACAGAAGTCCACAGCAGCCAGGAGTACACTAAGGGCAGGTCTTCACTACGGGGGTGGGCAGGGGGTGTCGATTTAAAAGATACGCAAATTCAGCTACGCAAATAGCGTAGCTGAATTCGACGTATCGGAGCCGACTTACCCCGCTGTGAGGACGGCAGCAAAATCAACCTCCCCGTCGACGGCGCTTACTCCCACCTCTGCTGGTGGAGTAAGAGCGTCGATTTGGGGATCGACTGTCGCGTCCCGACGAGACGCGATAATTCGATCCCCGAGAGATTGATTTCTACCCGCCGATTCAGGCGGGTAGTGTAGACCTAGCCTTAGTGTAAACAGAATCTTCAGAGAATGTAGCTGCCAAACTCTAGTATGTTGCTATTGTTAGGCAAAAAGATTATTTTCCCCAAGAATTAGGCAAGCACAGACAATAATGAAAGGAGTTTATTTATGGTACCGGGAAGACTGACAAGCAGCTTTAAAAATATGGTGCCATAGTGGCCAGTTATATACATTTTTTTATGAATTTATTTGCATTTATTTGTACATAGAGGCAGACACTGTTACGAAGAAAAAGAGAACTTTTAACAAAGGTAACAGTAGGAACAATACATACATACAGACCCATCCTGATTACATCAATTATTTGTTTCAGAGTAACAGCCGTGTTAGTCTGTATCCGCAAAAAGAAGAACAGGAGTACTTGTGGCACCTTAGAGACTAACAAATTTATTAGAGCATAAGCTTTCGTGGACTACAGCCCACTTCTTCGGATGCATATAGAATGGAACATATATTGAGGAGATATATATACACACATACAGAGAGCATAAACAGGTGGGAGTTGTCTTACCAACTCTGAGAGGCCAATTAATTAAGAGAAAAAAAACTTTTG